>NC_081417.1:95581087-95721654 GCF_949786415.1 Peromyscus eremicus
GACTACTTTTTGCTGCAATAACTCTATAATGTAGCATAAAATCTGATATAGGAATTCCTCCAGCAATATTCATTTTTCACAGGATTGGTTTGTCTCTCTAAGGTATTTAGTGCTTTCCCATGAATTTTAGGATGGGTTATTCTTCTTTTGTGAAGGATTTCACAGAAATTTTGATTGGAAAGTGACTTGAACTGTGGAGAGAGAAGAGAAGATATGACAGAGGGTTAGGGAAGAAGGAAAAATAGATAACAATAGGAAGTTTGAAAAAGCCATGAAGAAACATACCATTTTATAAGCTTGTTTAAAATATATATGAACATGTATACACACACACACAAACACACACACACACACACACACACACACACACACACACACACACTGCACAGTGTTCAACACAGAGTGATAATGCTTACCCCAAGAGCCATATAATATCTAACACAATTCAGTACCAGACTTGGGATTTGAGATGTTGGCTGTGGATCATTAGTAGCTTCCCCAAACAATATACTTCTTTGTCTTTGCCATTGGTTGCCTCCAAAACTTGAAAGTAAGACCCAATTGCTGAAGACACTACACACTTTAGACACAGGAGCTGGAAAAATGGAGCTGGAATTGACCTGGATGTCTCTTTCCTGACAACTAGCTCTCAGTGTCATAAGGTATTATGGAAGCTGCAGAATGAGAAAATCAATCAATAGTCCTACAGAGCTGTAGGTATGTATGTATGTATGTATGTATATATATATATATGTATATATATATATATATATATGTATATGTATATATATGGGATTTATTAGTTTTATCAGATATCTATATATGGGATTTATTGGAAGACTTTGCAGACTATGGTCCTAATAGTACAACAATGAACAACAGATGCTTCCTGATGAAAAGGACAGGGTTCCAGTAGCTGTTTAGCCCATAATACGAGACTAGATGTCTCATTGGTCTGAATTTGGTCCTGAATTCTGGAAAACACATAAAGAGCTGCCAGTTTTCAGTCTACAGAGGAGACCTGAAAAAAGTAGATTCCAACACCAGTAAAGGAATGCCTCAGGAACAGGACAGATAAACTTATCAGTGCCTTACTTAGTTAGGTAGGCAAAATGTAAAACTTCATTTTCATTATCATTTTATGTAGGCTATCACCAGAAAGAAGATTTGGCCTGGGTTTACTTATATCAAATATTCAATCAAGAATATCTTTCACAGATTTTCCTAGCTGCTTGAAGTTTAGTTAACTCCAAACATAGTCAAGTTTACAACTCAGATTAGCCATTGCAAGTTCACCCCTTTTAAACTTGACACACACCAAATCTCCTTGTACCATGCTTAGTTTCAAATGAAAACAGTAACCAGGTCATAATTCCTTCTAAAATGACAAAATCATCCCATATGCAGTCACCAATGTATTATATATTTTAAAATGGGTGGCAATCTTTCTTGAGGGGCATTCTTTTATTGTTTCATGACTTAAATAGGATAATCCCTGATATTATCTCAATCAGTGTTACCTTACCTGAAAAAGGAATAAAGGAGACAAAGCACAAATAATACTTAATGAGTATGTATATATACAAAAGCATGTTCTTAATAAAATAATTAGAAAACACTGTTGCCATTTACAATCCACTCCTCTATATCTGATCAGGTATCCTTAGTATGTATTTATAACTATCTTCTTATATTATCCATTCTTCATTTCATCCATACCCAGGAAGCACCTCCACAGGTCTTAGTTCTTTTCCTGGAGGAGTATTCTATTTCTTCACTCCTAAATGACCTGTGCCCTTTTTCATCCGGCCTGGATTGGGTTGTTGTGGTTTCCCATTGACTTTAATTACTAGACATGGTAGCACAAGGAGGAGCCCTAAACAATCTTCTGAACTCCATACATAATCTTCTCTGTCTCCTTTATAGAGAAGCAATACAATTTCCCTTTGGTGGTCTGTTTCAATCACTCCTCCTAACACTTTCTTAGATTGTTGTCTCAAAGGCATCAGAAGTCCAAATTGGCCAGAGCTGGTGGTAAATGTACCACTGCCATGTTGAAAAGCTGAGGTAGGCAGATCTAGCAGCCACAGCAGCCGTTTCAGTCTTACAAATGCTGCAGTTTAAAGCAAAAGATTCACAATAAGACAGATTCGGATGTAATAGTTTACAATGTGTGTAAAATATACGTAGGCTTGAAAGAGACAAAAAAGGTGATATATACAGTTATATAAACAAATACATCATTTTAAAAAATAAAGTCTTTAAAGAGACAGTAAAATTAATATAAAAAATAAGTCACATAAAGACTGATATCACACAGAGAATCTGGATTATGTTGTCTTTGATATTTTTAACTGCAGAGAGACATTTGATTATAAAGGCAGTTGAGTTAAACTAATATGTATATTTTAAACATATCTCGACTTCAAAATTTGGATCTAAGGATATACTGCTTTGGAAAGGAAGGTCTGCTTTTGTTTACAGAGAAAGCAGGAGACAAAGGATTTACTCCAGATTAAGATACATCAGGTTTGACCAGCCAAGACCCCCTGAAAGGTTTCCAATGATACCATGGCCCAGATGACCCAACATCCAAAACAGTTTCAAGGCAACTGGCTCAAACAATACAGCCTCATGAACTACCCCATAAGCTTAAAATTTTCTTTATGTCCCCATAAGAATACAGCACCCTCATCCGGCAGAAAGTGGTATGAGAAGTTATGCCCAAATTCCCAAACATACCAAGCTGGCTTTGGAGATGGAATTGGCTCACTCTTTCTCTAAACACAAGCATATTAATAAAAAAAAGGTTGATAGAGTATTCTGTCCCATATCAAAAGAGCCCTCTGGTGTGGAACAGAGAAAAACACATATTTTTATTTAAAACAAGTTAATTATAAATATAATATCTTTCTAAAAAAGAGGGACATATGATATAGATATATAGGATATAGATATGACAGGATAAAAGGGTATATTGTTCAACATACTTTTAAAGGGCAACAACTTGTTTAAAATGTTTTACATTGCTATTGATTTTAGTTTACTGATACAAGTTTAATTAATTTTGTTATACTATATATATAGTATATTATAAAATACAGATTAATAATTAGTCTTCTATGATAGTCAAAGTTGTAGCCCAGTTAGTTAAGTTTTCTAGGTATACATAGATATATTTCAGATAGATAGGTAATCTTCAAACACTTCAAAGACCTACAGAATATGGCATTTAAAATGTTTTAAAAATTTAGACTTTCTGGACAGTGAGATATGTCTGTTCCTGGCAGCACCGATTTACTTCAGAGAGGTGGATGGGCATTGAAGACACTCTATATGGAGTTTATCTTCTTCTTGGCAAAAATAGCCATTTGGGCAAGAAACTGTTCTTGCCTGGACTGCTTTCATTGATTGGACATGCAGGACCCATAGGAAGGTGACCACTGAACTTTGCTTGGCAAATGGTCCTTCAGGTTCCTGCTTCGCAGAGGAAACTACCAGACATTCTACAGGACACAGAGAGAAGTGACTGAGAGACTCTAGGCCTGTGGGCTGAAGACAGATGCCCCAATTTTACAGAAGAACTTTGGATGACTGTACAGGCTGCCAGCTGTCTCTGTCTACTCTAGCAAGACTCCTGAAAGTTGCTTGCATCCTTCCCCTGTTTCTTGGGCAATATTATATCCTTCTGAGGTCTTTGATGTAGTTGAAGACTAGATAGTTATAATTTCCTTAGTCAAGATAAAAGGTAAGTTAGATATGAAACCTTAGACTCACAAATATAGGATAGATATAATATAGTCTTTAATTTTGCCAAATACAAATAGACTAGATATTATAACTGTAATTCTTGCTTGATAACTGTTTTGTTATATGTAATTTTACTATGTGAAGGTTAAAAGCTTCCTTTTTGTAAAAAAGAAAAGGGGAAGTACTGTGTAATGTTCTCTATGCTGTGAATGTGTTGCTCTGATTGGTTAATAAATAAGTGCTGATTGGCCAGTAGCCAGGCAGGAAGTGTAAGCGAGACAAAGAGTGAGGAGAATTCTGGGAACAAAAAAGCTGAGTCAGAAATATGCTGCCAGCCACCACGATGAGAAGCATGATGTAAGATACTGGTAAGCCACGAGCCACGTGGCAATGTATAGATTAATAGAAATGGGTTTATTTAAGATATAAGAACTAGATAACAAGAAGCCTGAGCCATTAGGCCAAATAGTTTAAATAATATAAGTGTCTGTGTGTTTATTTGGGTCTGAGTTGGACTGGAGAAAACTCCAGCCACAGCCAGATCTGGTCTTCCACTTCAATAAAATCTTTGTTTTTTCTTTAGGCAGGAACACTCTCCATCTTAAACCAAAACTTCTATGTCAGCAGAACTTCAGGTCATGAGAACAAGAAGTAAAAATTTCCTTGTGGCTGACTAGGGATGATAGTGAGTGGAACTATTCACATTTCTACCCTGGGGTTCCTGGAATCTTGAAACCTGGCTTAGGAGAAATATATATGTACATATATATACTTATTAATTCAAAGTATATGCTTACGTTTATGGAGAATCCTGCCCAAGCCCTCCAGAATGATGCCACATAATTGGCACTGTTACTGTCTCTTCAAAATACCATTCCATCATTCTTTCTTTTCAGTTGTTTCAGGGAGGTGGGGAACATGATGAGACAAGTCGATTCCATGAATCTGAGCTCACTTTCACACTTATCTGCTGTAAAGTGATGTTCTTGGTAAGAAGCAATGCTGTGTATAATAACATGATGATGGTTCAGACAGAAGACATTCTGTCAATTGATGGATAGTAGTTTTAACAGAAGCATTATGTACATGAAAGACAAGTCCATAACAAGAATAAAGCCTATTCCAGTAAGAACAAAGACATTTTAATGAAGTATGTGGCCCAGCATAGTCAATCTGCCACCTGGTTCCTGACAAGTTACCCCATGGAATGTGCCATATTAAGGACACCATTTTATTAGAGTGGCTTACAGGTTGTGGGATAAGAGATAGAGGTCAAGTCTCAGCAATCCCAATATGCTCCTCTAGGTCCAAGGAAGTCCTAGAGAGTTGCCACTCCAGTCTGTTGGAATCTAGAAGAAGTGGATTCTAACAACAGTGAATCTAAAAATCATGAATAGGGTAGATAAACACACCAGTGAGAGTAAGAGCATGTAGGGAAAAAATCCTAAGCTTCCTTCTTCTGTGTTCTTTTATGTGGAATGCCACCAAAACTTATGGCCCAGATTTAGGATAATTCTGTTTAACTTAATGATCCAATAAAAAAAAAATCTTTCACATGTATGCCCAGATGGTTTAGTTTTAGTTGACTCCAGTTGTAGTCAAGTTGATAACCAAGATTATCCATCCTACCAACTGTGAAACCTTTAACCAAAACAATGACTGATCCAGCATGATTTCTACAATGATGCTATAATGGCACTTATGTCTTGGTAGTAACCAATGGCTATCTAAAGTGTCTTAAGCCAAGCTCAATAGAAGGGACTTCACTGGTATGCTAAGCTTAACTAACTACTGTTGTTGGTTGCTTTGGCTCTTTTGGGAGGTCCTGCCACCCAGCTCCCAAATAAATTACACATGAAGGCTTATTCTTAATTATGATTGCCTGGCCTTAGCTTGGCTGGTTGCTAGTCAGTTTTCTTAACTTAAATTACCCAGTCTGTCTTTTGCCTCTGGACTTTTCCCATTCTCTTACTTTTGTAAATCTCATTCTTACTCTGTGGCTTGCTGGTTGTATAGCTGGATGGCTAACCCCTGGAGTCCTCCTCCTTCTCTGGCTGCTAGCTCTCTCCTCCCAGATTTCTCCATCTATATATTCGATCTGCCTGCCAGCCCCACCTATCTTTTATCCTGCCTTCCTATTGGCCATTCAGCTTTTTATTAGAGCATCAGGTGTTTTAGACAGGAACAGTAACATAGTTTCACAGAGTTAAATACAACGTAAACAAAAGTAATACACCTTAAAATAATATTCTACTATATTTTCCAATTTTGTCTAAATAAAAGTAAAGGTTTTTGCTGGGCGGTGGTGGTGCATGCCTTTAATCCCAGCACTCGGGAGGCAGAGCCAGGTGGATCTCTATGAGTTCGAGGCCAGCCTGGGCTACCAAGTGAGTTCCATGAGAGGCACAAAGCTACACAGAGAAACCTTGTCTCGAAAAACCAAAAAAAAATAAAAAAATAAAAAAATAAAGGTTTTAACTTTACCATAGTATAACTACATACAACAAAAACCGTTATCAAGTAAGAATTAATTTACAATATTCAGTCCATTTGTAGTTAGCATATTCAAAGGAAATAATGTATTATCTATCCTATCTTAGTGAATCCAAAGTTTTAGACCTAACTTACTTTCTATCATAACTAAGAAAAACTGCAACTACAACTATCTAGTCTTCAACTCCATCAAAGACGAAGAAGAATGTAACAAGCCTAACTAAAGAGACATTTGGCTGCCTGGACAGTCACCCAAAGTTCCTCTGCAATATTCTGACATCCATCTTCAGCCTACAGACCCATAATATCTAGCAAACTTTTCTATGAAGCAGGAATTTTGCGCTGTTCTCACTTGTTTTGGTGAAGTTCATCAGTCACTTTCCTCTGTGTCCTGCAGAATATCTGTCAGACTCTTCTGTGAAGCAGGAATTTTGAAGGACTGTCTGGTCTTGTTTTGGCAAAGTTCAACAGTCTTTTTTTTCTATATGTCCTGCATGCCCAGTTTTCAAAGTACATTGTCATCAGTGAAAGGCAAGAATAGATTCTTTGCCTAGTGGCTAACCTTGCCACAATGAGAACAAACTCCATAAGGAGTTTCTTTAATGCCCATCATCTTTTCTACTGTAAATTGGTACTGCCAGAAGCAGATCTGTCTCATTGTCATAAAAAGCCCTAAGTTAACAAAACATTTTAAATGTCATATTATATAGGTCTTTTAAAGGTTTAAAGACCATTGATCTATCTAAAATATATCTCTATATAATCTGGAAAGTGTACTTTACATTGCTACAATTTTGATTGTTATAAATGACTAACCACTAGCCTATGTTTCCTGATTATCCTATAGTTTATAATAACACCTTAAAATAATATTCTAGTACAATCTACCCATGGCCATAAGCAGTAATATAACCTACAGTAAAAACCTACTACAGCCAGTTTCCTAAATTAGCATAATGTCTGACTGTATCCAAAATACTCATCCTCAAAAACACATATAAGTGTAGTACTCATGCCTCATGCAAAAGAATTTTCTCTTTGTAAGATATGGACACTATTGCTTTGAATATTGCACTGTATAAATAAAATGCTGATTGGCCAGTAGCCAGGCAGGAAGTATAGGTGAGACAAGCAGAGAAGAGAATTCTGGGAACAGGAAGGCTGAGTCAGGAGATACTGCCAGCAGCCGCCATGAGTACCAACATGTAAGATACTGGTAAGCCAGGAGCCATGTGTGCAAGATATCGATTTATAGAAATGGGTTAATTTAAGATATAAGAACTAGATAGCTGAAGTCTGAGCTATTAGGCCAAACAGTTTAAATAATATAAGAGTCTGTGTGTTTATTTTATAAGTGGGCTGCAGGACTGCTGGGGTTTGGCGGGAGCTGGAGAGAAGCTCTCCAGGTCCACACTATCACAGAGACCTACAACTGTCCAAAATGTAGAAAATAAACGAATATGGGATGGCCTACCTTAATTGGTATGTCTGCAAGGCAGCATCTAATGCTCAACAAGCATTGCAAAAGTGGGGATGGAAATATTGTAAGGCCCAGTGGATCACGATATCTGCTGCATGATAGTGTCTTCTAGGCATGAAAAGGACCTATGCCCATGAAATTTCAACAATATGGTTAACTATATAAGATATGCATAATGAAAACCACAGTGAATATTTCAATGTGGGTTGGGGAAATTTCATAAGAACCCAAACCTAGATAGAGAACTGCTGGTAATCTTTGACTCCTGAGAAAAGAAGAGCCAGTATTCCCCAGAAATAAAACCCCCTGAGAGGTTACCCAGTCTGGGTATTCAGCCATAAACATGTGCACTCAAGAGCAACACTGTGGACTTGGTAGGTTATGTACAATGTGTGGTAGTGTGTAACAAATAATAATGATTAAAGGAGAGGGCATGAATTTGAGAGGGTGTGGCTGTTATACAGGGGGAGTTGAGGTGTACAGGGTGAGGAAGACAAGCATATGGGAAGAGAAAATGAGGACTACATCACTTTCTCTGACAGATAAACATTCACAGTAAATAGACTACTCATAGAAAATTGTGTGATGTAAAAGTTGACATTTGAGATGGAAGTCATGGACCAAGAATTTTTAAAAGTCAGAAAACAATAGGAATTATGCTGAAGGAAGCAAAAGTAATAACTCATTGCCTTTTGTAGGTTTTTTCTTTTCTTTCTATCATTTTCACTCTTCTTTTCTAGAATAGTTGTATTCTTTTGAATGTCTCCTTTTCAATATTTTTACTTGAAAGCATAAAGTTTCCTCAGTTTAGGATCATTTTATTCAATGATGTGCCATGCCAATGTTTATTCAGTTTTTCTCTCTCACGTTTGATCACTATTTAAAGCCCCAAAAAGCACCTACTGCCTTAGTGTTCACAAAATTCAATTATAATTCATTCTAGTTCTCAAACTCCTTTACACAACTCTGCTAAAGCTGCTCTCATAATTATCTGCAACTTATCCCCTCTGAAAAAAATCATTGACCTTGTCCCTGTTGTTATCTTAATCCAACACCTTTTTTTCTGAATGACCACTAGCTTATTTAATAATTCATGGATAGATACCATATTGAATTATCAAAATATTCAGGATAATGTCAAATCCAATTGAGCATGATTCATTAGTTGAACAAGTCATGCATGAAAGAATAGACAAATGAATAAATCCCTCAGGAGAAATTTATAGTTAATTATTGCAACAATTTTCTCTTTTCACTTTTCAGGCTCTTGATGACAGTTCTCTCTTGCTTTCCTATTGCCTCGAACCCACCTTTTGCCCCCTGGCTGTGAGTAACCTACAGTACAAAATTCATCTATTTGGGGATCCTACTACTGTATCTGAACTGGGACAATCCCCAACATTTTCCCAATCTTATTTTTTTTATAATTCAATTTCAATCCCATTGGATCTCCACATCCTCTTTTCCCCTCAAATGTGTTATCATAAAATGGATTCATAAAATGCATTGATGTTTTATATTTTTCATATTTTTATAGCCTGACACTAAGGATGTCAGTCTTCAAAATAAACAAAAAATAGGTTTGGCATATAATTTATTTGAATTTGCTTCTACTGCCTTAATAAACTAGCACAGATTAATTAAAAAAGAACAGAAATTTACTTTTTACTCTACTGGATGCTAAGAGGTTCAGTATCAAGGCACTTATTGGTGAATGTCTGCCCTTTCTGTCTGTCCTCACATAGTAGAAGAATGAGAGGTGAATCCTTATTCTCATGGTCCTGTAAGGCACTTATCACTTAAAACAGAGAGGTGGAATCCTGGAACATTTTCAAGTGAAAATGAAATGATCTAATATAATTTTTATATGTGTGGATGTTTTTTCTGCATGCATATCTATCCACCACTTATTTATCTGGTACTGAGGGAAGCCAGAAGAGGGAGCTGGAGACCTTGTGCCTGGAGGTACAGATCTGGGAGCTAGGTATTGAACCCTGGTCCTATGAGAGGCAGCAATTGCTCTTAGGCACTGAGACATTTCTCCAGTCCAGATATTCTTTAAGAGGTCAGACATAGTAGTGTATGTCTGAAGTTCTGTATTTGGGAAGTAGGCATAAGAATATCAACAGTTCAAGGTCATTATATACAAAATATTAGTTCAAGGGCTGCCTAGTATATATAAGAACATATCAAAAATGAAAGAGAATGAAAGAAAGGAGAGAGAGAGAGGAAGAAATTTTATTAAGAGAATCAGATATTCCTGTAATGTTGTTTATCTGTTTATTATCTGCCGTTCACAAAATTTTTATTCAAAGTTTTGTATTTTGATACTTCCTATAACATCATGCTTTGTTTTTCATTAATATAATATTTCAAATCATATGTATTACTAGATACTAAATATCTAATATGTGTTACAAAATAAGTTCAAAAAATATGATAGAAATAAAATTCATTTCACCTGTGAAGATAGCAACACTCAAAAAAGTGTCTGATATACATTAAATTGATGGCACTGAGAAATAATAAAACCATTTGACATAAATTTAATTTTGTCTTCATATTTTACCAAATTGATAAGACCTCTGAATATTCTCAGATTATTCAAAGTATGTCATAATTTGTGTTTCCTTTTTCAGTAGAAACAAACTAAAATAAATTATATAGTAAACCTGCTGTTCTGCTTATTTGTTGAATGACATCCTTGATGTCAATCTTTTAAAAAATTTCAAAATCAGTGTATTTTTTGGATCCATTTGAAGATGAAATATTTGAGGGAGAAGGAAGATGTGGAGATCCAGTAGGATTGTGTCCGTGCCATGCTGCATCTTCATCTGGACTAACTTTGCTGTTTGGGCTGCTCCTGAAGCTTGCTGTTGAAGGAGTAGAGACAGACGGAGGTGGGGCTGAGGAAAGGGGTAAAGCACATACTCCAGGCTAACCATTGCCATAGGCAGAGCTTGGGTCATCTACTCAGAGAGCTGGTGACTGGTTAAGATACATTACCAAGAACCAAAGGATTATAGACACAGGAAAAAATTAGAAGCAAAGTAGTTTATTCATGAAAAAGCATAACTAATATAAGTGAACTGGTGATTCATTAAAATGAAATGTACCAGGCTTTCTTTTGGACCACCAACTAGGTCTGAAATCATGACACTGAAAATTCTTATTAACCGTACCAGGCTTTCTCTTTTGGGCTACCAACCAGTTCCCAAAACATAATGTGGAGACTTATTATTAGTTATGAATGCTTGGCTTTAGCTTTTGCTAATTTCTGGCTTTTTTTCTTTAACTTAAATTAAACTGTTTCTCTTCATCTATGCTTTGCCTTGGTACCTTTCCCCTTTCTTTCTGTATGCCCTACTGTGTGTCCACTAGCTGGCAGCTGCCTGGCTAGCTCACGGCATGTCCCTTTCTTTCTCCCTCATTCTCCTCTTTTCTTTTTTCTTTCTTTCTTTCTTTCTTTCTTTCTTTCTTTCTTTCTTTCTTTCTTCTTCTTCTTCTTCTTCTTCTTCTTCTTCTTCTTCTTCTTCTTCTTCTTCCTCTTCCTCTTCCTCTTCCTCTTCCTCTGCTTTTGCTTCTGCTTCTTCAGATTCTGCTTCTTTTACTACTTCTCTTTCTTCTCAAGCCTAGATTCCTCCTCCTGTTTATGCTCTCTGCCTGCCAGCCCCACCTATCCCTTTCCTGCCTAACTACTGGCCATTCAGTGTTTTATTACACGGATCAAGCACCTCAGCCAGGCAAAATGAAACAAATGCAACACATTTTTTTTACATAATTAAACAGATGCAGCATAAACAAATGTAACACACATTTACACAGTTAAAGGAGTATAGCACAGCGTGAACAAATGTAACACATCTTTAGATAGTTAAAGTAATGTCCACAGCAAAGAAAATAATAAAAAATTAAAAATTATGACTAAGATGCCAATTTATGGAACACATCCAAATCTGTGTGCCTATACATGTTTACACACATTAAAACATGATATATGAACGTATAGGTAACATATGTGTATTAGTTAAGGTTTCTATTGCTGTGAAGAGATACCATGACCATAGCAACTGTTATAAAGGAATCATTTAATTGAGATAGTGGCTTATAGTGTCAGAGGTTTAGTCTATTATCAGGGAACATGGTACTAGGCAGGTGGACATGGTACTGGAGAAGGAGCTGCTACATATTGATATGCAGGCAACCAGGAAGTAGACTGCGACACTGCGAGTAGCTTGAACATAGGATAACTCAAAGCCCACCCCTACAGTGAAACACTTTGTTCAACAAGGCCACAATTCCTAATAGTGTCACTCCCATTGGGGCTCATTTTCTTTCAAACCACCACATTCCACTCCCTGGTCCCCAAAGGATTATAGCCATATCATAACGCAAAAATGCATTCAGATCAACCACAGAAGTCCACATAGTCTATAGCAATCTCAAACTTACTTGAAATTCTAAAGTTAAAAGTCTCTCCTGAGATTCATATGATCTCTTAACTATAATCCCTTTTAAAATAAAAATCAAAAAGCAGATCACATACATCCAACAAATAATGGCAGAGGATATACATTACCATTCCACAACTTAGAGAAAGGAGCATAGTGAAGAAATATTAGACCAAAGCAAGACCAAAAACTAGCTGGGCATACTTCAAACTCTGCATCTCCATATTTGATGTCAAAAGGCTAGTCAGATCTCCAACTCCTTTCTGCTTCGTTGACTACCACATACTTCTTTCTGTTGGGAATGTTCCACTCCCTGTTAGCAGCTTTCCTCAGCAGGTATCTCATGACTATGGCATCTCTAACATCTTAGTTTCTCCAAGGCAATCAAGGTTTCAATTTCACAGCTTCACACAATGGACTCTCTAGGCCTCAATTTTGGGATACCCCTGATACATGACTGGTCTTAGCAGCTCTCCTTAGGAACAGAGACAGATTCCATAACCTGTTTCTTCTTCCTTAACTCTAAAGTTAGAACCATGTGCTGGAGCTGCCAAGTTCTGCTGCTTACTGGGACAGGAACATGGCCCCCATATTCAATTATATATGAACTAGCTTTCTGTTTTGATTGTTAGCTTCATAGCCTAAACTTGTCTGTCCTTGAACTTTCTCCGTAGATCAGCCTTGTTTCAAATTCATAAATACACCAGCCTCTGCCTTCCCAGTACTGAGATGGAAGGTGTGCACTACCAATGCCTAGCTCTAAGGTTTTATGGGATTCCTTTTCACAAGCTGGAAATTAGCTGGGTGGGATCTTGCCCTGAGGTCACTACTCCCTTTATTCCTTTTTTCAATCTGTTTATCTCCTTGAACACAGGATTAAGCTCTATTCCACTTCCTTGTGCCCCTTTTTCTCAATCTATACATTTTGTATTTTTATTTGCTCAGCTTGTATCTTTTCCTGATACATTTTCATCAGAGTTAGAGTTAATACTAATAACCACATGACAGAGTCCATACTAGGCTTTTTGAGATTTTCTCTGCCAATGGAATTAAACTAAAATTCTTCACTTTAGCTTCAGGCAGCCACATTCTTCACCAAAATATCACAAAATCAGTCTCTAGGCTATATACTAATAATTTTCTCCTCTGAAACTTCTTGATGACCACAGTTCAAATCATTCTCAGAAACACTGTCTTTCATGCTCATACTGGTATGCTCCATTAAACAGTGTTTAAAGTATTTCCTAACCCAAAGTACCAAAGTCCAAACTCCTCCAAAGATAAATACTGTCAGCCCTATCACAGCAATACTCCAATGCCTGGTAACAGGGTTTCTATTAATGTAAAGAGACACCATGACCACAGCAACTCTTATAAAGGAAACACTGAATTGAGATGTTGACTTATAGTTTCAGATGTTTAGTTCATTCCTTATCATGGTATCACATGGGGGTATGCATACAGACATGGTGCTAGAGAAAGAGCTGCTACATGTTTATAGGCAGGCAAAAGGAAGCAGATTGACATACTGGGAACAGATTGAGCATAAGAGAATTCAAAGCCCACCCACACAGCGACACACTTCCTCCAACACAACCACACCTATTTCAACAACGTCACACCTCCTAATAGTGTTATTCCCTTTGGGACCATTTTCTTTCAAACCACCATAATATGTATTAGAATACAAATATGTATCTATGGATATGTGCATTCTAAATTATAAAGATATTTAGTCAATTATTGGTATATATTTTTTATTGATTGTTGTTAATGCTGCTAGTATGTTTTGCCACATATAATCTAAAGAATTCATGAACTGGATGTTACAGAATGATTCTTCAATATAGGAAAAATGAGGGGAAAACTAGAAAAATGAAGAAATCAGAGGTAGGAAATTGGAAGTAAGTTGAGATTTGAAGGTCATTTGGAATTTGTAGATAGAGAGGATGATAATAAAGTTGAAACAAGCTCATACTCTGTAACTCAAGCTGGTCTAGAAATTACCTTGTTGCAAAGACTGGCATCAAACTCATGCAATCCTCTTACCTTAGCCTTCCAAATGCTGGAGTTATAGGCAGGGGTCACCATGCTTAGCTACCTACAATTAAAAAAAAGTTAATAAAATGGACATATTACTAGATATATAATTTTTAACATACATTTCTAGGCATGATGGCACATATGAATAAGCCTGGGTAAGGGTTGCTTCCTAATTGTAGGCAGAAGTTTCTATCCCACTTGCCTGTTCCCAAATACCCAGCAGCCACTGACTCAGAGGCTTAATATTACTTATAAATGCTTGGGCAGTAGCTCAGGCATATTACTATCTCTTACACTTAAATTAACCCATAATTCCTATCTACATTTAGCCATGTGGTTTGGTACCTTTTCTCAGTTTGGCATTCTCATCCTCATCTTGCTTCCTCTGCTTGTGCCTCCTGAATCCACTCTTCCTCTTCCCAGAATTCTCCTAGCTACCGGCCAATCAAAATTTTATTAAACCAATTCTACTGACAAATATTTACAGTATACAAGAATATTATTCCACAACACCTAGGTAAAAATCATAGATCACTTAATGATGGCGGTATTATCAGAAACACCGTGCATTAAGCAGTTTTGTTATTGTATGACAATCAGGATGCACTTCTACAAATGTAGGAGTATAATCTACAATACTGCTGAGTTATATAATCCTGTTGTCCCAGGGTTACCAAACAGTAGGGCTTGGTTTTAGTACCATTCAGGACATTGTAAACAACTGCAGCAAAATGGTAATTATTTGTGTGTCTAACTATATTGAAATGTGTCTGATAAAAGCCTCATCATGAAAAGGGAGTTAATACTGATTCATAGTTACAAAATTATATAACCTGTGCTCACAACTCAAGTACTCATGTATATCTAGCATTAATGGTAAACTATAGCATTTCTTAAAATGTTTTAAAGATGATTTTTTAATTGGTATTTTTCCTGAATGTGTCAAATATCATACTCTCTTTATGTAGACAGATGTACAGTAGTAAATAAGAACCAAAGTATTCCATATGTACGTTCACTTAAACCACTACAGGCCACAGTCTGGAGTAATTTACAAGGAGAGAGACAAGATCTCTTTTTTTAGAAGCCACTTGACAAGTTTGTCTGCAGACACATTAACCTTTCTTCTCTCTCCCTAGAGTGTCCAGTAATAGAGCAAGCATGTGCTTCTGATCAAAGATGAGCAACGTGTCCATGGACTGAGGGGTCTGCCCTTCACTTTCAATTTGATTGTTCTTGTTTGCTTGGCTCCATACGTGTTTAGAAAATGTAAACATGAACAACCTGCTCATCTTTGCTGGTGAAAATGAGTAAAATAACGTAGGTGAATTCATCATTAAGTGTGAGTATAGTTAAAGTGTGAGTGTGTGTTGTGAGTGTATACACTGAGCCTCAAGATAGTAATAATTATCCTTACAATCTAATAAAATCATTACAAAATAATGCAAATTCCAGTTTTACAAAATTTTTTATTTTGAGCCAGTTGTTGGTGGTACTGGCCTTTAATCCCAACACTCAGGAGACAGGCAGGCAGATCTCTGTGAATTTGGGGCCAGCCTCATCTACAAAGTGAGTTCAAGGACAGCCAGAACTTTTACACAAAAAAAAATACTCAGTCTGGAAAAACCAAAGGAAAAAAAATCTTATTCTGTGTTGAAAAATAATGTAGCAAAGTTTTCTCCACATTTGCACTTGTTTTACTTCTCTATCCCTTGGCCACGCAGTACTCACAGAAGACTGACAGTAGCAACAAAAAATCACATGATATTCCCAGTGCTCTTTGCTGACAGAAGATTTTGGCAGAAGTTAAAAGGGACAGTACAAAGTAGGCAGGATATATGTTTTTCCTGCCCATCTTCCCCAGAAATGGTTGAGAGTGCTTCTGTGAGAATGCATTCTATCAGGACATTGCATTTGTCTGATATCAGGTCAGAGTCTGGATTCAATAACTTATTTAAACATAAAACTTTCAGACTCAGATATTCTGTTGTTCATAATAGTGTGTCACAATGACCTTTGTTGAATCCAAAAAAAAAAAAAAACAACAACAAAAAAAAAAAAAAAAAACGAGCTCACGTATTTAGAAAGGCAGCTAAAGGGATTTACCTTATTCTTTTGGAGACTGAACTGAAACAGTGTCATTACAGGGCTCTGTCATAACCCTGAAATTTTTAGTCTGATGACCACAAATAATCCGAAGAAGTCGATACATAAAACATTTTTTTTTAAATCCATATATTGGTTTATTCAAAAAAGTTCATGTTTTGATATTTTGAGTGATATTTATATTAAAAAAAAAACAGAAGGAACATACAAGGGACCCTTTAGTTCAGTATACACATGCACACACAGGCTCAGAATCTGCTTTCATGACTGTTAGTACATTAACAACATACATGTGTTAATGAATCTGTGCAAAATGAGAAGAAAAATTCTGATTGCAAGTTATGTTTTTAAATATTTAAAAATGTCTATTGCAAGTTACAGTCAAAAGTGACTGTTTTTTGAAAGCAGTGCAGGTTGTGTCTACGAAACTTGACTTTGTATGGATTGCACTACATCAATGCCTTCTGAGATTGAAAAACCTCATCATTCTTCAGGATTTTGATGCAAAATAAAGAAAACGGTTGGAGGTTGAAAAAGCAGTGTAAGGAAAAGCTGATTTTCACTTGATGTTTGTTGTGTAGAATACAAATGAGATTCTGTGTAACTTCAACAGTCTGTATCTCTTACTTGCTGTTTAATGGGGAGATATATGCACATATATATCTACACTCCTTTTTTTTTTCTAAAACAGTGAGCAGATATTAGAGCTGACAAATAGAAAACTCTTCAATCTTCAAACCTCTGGGAAGAATTACTGTTAAATAGGAGAATTTGCTAGAATTTATGTTAGAGAGTTTTCAAAGAAGGTGGGGCTGTGAGTTTAACCGCTACACCTGGAAAAATTATAAAATAATACAATTAATGTATTAAAACAAATGAAATTTGTGGGGTGGTGGTGGTGCACACCTTTAATCCCAGCACTTAGGAGGCAGAGCCAGGAGGATCTCTGTGAGATCAAGTCAAGCCTGGTCTACAGAGCAAGATCCAGGACAGGCACCAAAACTACAGAGAGAAATCCTGTCTCTAAAAAAACAAAAACAAAAACAAAATTGAAATTTATGGTATCAGAAGGATAAAAGACTGTAGTATCTACACTCATACACAGTCAACTTGGAAGACATCCAGTAATGCATGTATTGGATCCTCCCCAGGCTATATGTGTATATATATATAGCCTTCCCCAGCTTATGGTTTGGCTTTACTATTGACTAGCTACCTGACTGCAGGACACTTTGACACTACCATTTTACTTCTTCAAAAACAGACAACATTGTCTACTCATGCTACTGAGTGCAAGACAGATTTTTTTAAAATCAAAATGCATTTATGATTTAGTTTTCTAAATAATTTACTTAAAATAAATATTATAATAACCAATAACATGTATAACTGCTATTAACAGTTCTTTAAAATAAAGGGCTTCCAAATAAGAAATACAATATTTATGTTTATTGTATATGTTATATGTATATATACACATATATAAATACATATCTATGCATACAAATAGTTCTTACTAAACATTAATTAGAACTGAGATTTTTTGATTTGCTATGTGTTCAAAAATAACACATATTCATTAAGGAAGATATTTCCAACTTTGAATTTTAAGTTTTCTCAGACAACCTGTATACAGTAGAATTTTCATGATGTTAGACAATAAGTAGCAAGATTCAGCTTCCAATCATCCACTGAGTTATGGGAGTAGTCACTAGATACTCTATGTTGTTAAGGTGCTTGCAGAGCTAGTCTATATTGCATTTTACCTCATGATATTTCAATTAATGATATCATAATGTAATTCTATCACAATTGAGAAACATTTGTACATATAATGTCCCTTATTGAGCTGTGGGTTCTATTTGTTTATTCTTATTGTTTTGAGAGAACGTAGAATCAATGCAAAAAACGCCAATGGTTTGTTATTATTATTTTTGTAGATGTTGTATGGCTCTTGTTATTGAATACTCTATACTGAATAGAAGAAATTATTTATACTATTCTACAAAATTAAAGTAATTTGATTTCCAGTGAGTAACTTCTTGATATGTCTAGGGCTTACTTCTGAGCCAACTACCTCTTACCCCATATTCTACAACATGTGCTTACATTACTTTAATCCTAAAATTCCTGATTAAACTAGAGGTATTGTATTTTATTCAGACGTATTTTTGAAGTCTTTAAAATAATCAGTAAATTTAATATCCAGTAATATAGCAGAAAATAATTTGGAATTATAGTCAAATTGAATCTTAAGAAACAATGGCCTAGAAATGGATTCCATGTATATACACACAAATGAGTGCATGTGCACACCTAACACAAAATATATATATATATATATATATATATATATATATATATATATATATATATATATATGTGTGTGTGTGTATGTATGTATATGTATATGTATATGTATACACACACACACACACTGATAGAATACAGAAGTGGGCATGCACTTAAGTTTAACAGTCTGTCTTTCCTTGATTCCTTTTATTGAAAGCAATTTTTTTCAAACAGTACATTCTAATAATAGTTCCTCTTTCAATACTCCAAGTTCTTTCCCACTTCATCATATCCAACCCCTTTCTGTCTCTCCTTAGAAAATAGGCAGACATCTAAGGGATAATAAAGTAAAACAAACCAATCAGAATAGGACAAAATAACAAACAAGAAGAAATAAAAGAACCAAAGAAAAAGCATATATAGAAACATGTTCACACACACAGGAATCCTTTAAAATCACAAAACTGGAAGCCATAATATATATGCAAAGACTGAGAAAAAAAAAACCTTGGCACATTATTATGAGAAAAAGAACCTCTGAAGATTCCATTGGGTTGTTTTCTATTGGCTATCTACTGTTAGGTATGAGGCCTACTATTAAAAGTAGTTTACTTAAAATGACTTGCTATTTCCTCTGATCTCCAGGCAAACTTTATTAAAGCACAAATAAAATATCACCACACCCCTCTCCCTGGGATTCACTGCTCAGCCATTTCTCCTCAGAAAAGAACAGCCCTCCCAGTGATATCAATTGATATTTCTGGATCTGGGTTGATTATTTCAGGAGGATTTTTCCAGTTCCATTTATTTGCCTACAAATTTCATGATATCATTTTTTTCTGACACATATTATAAGCTGAGTAATAGACCATTGTGTAAATATACATTTTCTTTATCCATTGTTTAATTGTGAAACACCTAGGCTGTTTACAGATTCTGGATATTATGAATAAAACCACTATGAATATATTTGAGCAAGTGTTCTTGTAGTATGATGGAGTGTCTTTTGGATATATACCCAAGATTGGTATGGCTGGGTCTTGAGGTAGATCAGTTCCCCAATTTTCATAGGAACCATCATATTGATTTACTCTTTCTTCGACAACCCTCTCTCTCTCTGTGAGTGAGTGAGTGTGTGTGTGTGTGTGTGTGTGTGTGTGTGTGTGTGCTTTCCTTCTTTTTATTTTGCTAGTGTGGGATTATTTGTTCCCTTTGTTTTCACATGTGTAGTTAACCTCCTTGGATTGGAGTTTTCTTTCTAATATTTTCTATAGGGCTGGGGTTGTAGATAGAAATTATTTACATTTGAGTTTATTATGGAATACCCTTTTTTCTCCATCTATGGTGATTGAAAGTTTTACTGGGTATTGTAGTCTGGGCTGGCATCTGTTGTCTCTTAGAGTCTTCATAACATCTGTCCAGAACCTCCTGGCTTTAGAGTCACAATTGAGAAATCAGATGCAATTCTAATAGGGGTCTACCTTTATATGTTACTTTTTCTTTTGCCTCTGAAGCTTTTAACATTCTTTCCTTTTTCTGTATTGTATCGGAATGTTTCTCCATCCTGCCAAGCCCCCACAGTCCTGAGTCCTGGTTATAAAATAATCACTCAGAAACTTAATGTTAATTATAACTACTTGGCCATTAGCTCAGGCTTATTAAGCTCTTATACTTAAATTAACCATAATTAATTAAATTAACCCATAATTCTTATTTATGTTTAGCCACATGGCTTGGTAACTTTTCTCAGTTCTGCCTTGTCATCTTCCTTCCTCTGTGTCTGGCTTGTGACTCCTGACTCAGACCTCCTCTTCCCAGAATTCTCCTCTCTACTTGCCCAGCTTCTACTTCCTGCCTGGCTACTGACCAAGCAGCATTTTATTTATCAACCAATTCAGAGCAACACATATTCACAGCATACAGAATGACATCCAACAGCACGGTATGTTTAGTGTTTTGATTATTATGAGTCAAGGGGACTTTCTTTTGTAATCTAATCTATTTTATGCTTCTTTTATTTGTATGGGCATTTCTTTATTTAGGTTAAAATGATTTTTTCTCTGATTTTTGTGAAAATATTTTCTGAACCTTTGAGCTGAGATTCTTCTTCTCATATTCCTATTATCTTTAGGATTGATCTTTTCATAGTGTCTGAGATTTCCTGGATATTTTTGTGTCAGGAATTTATTAGATACAATATTTTCTTTGACCAGTACATGTATTTATTCTGTTTTATCTCCCATGCCTGATATTCTTTCTTCCATCTCTGTGTTCTGTTAGTGATCCATGTATCTGTAACTATTCTTCATTTACCTAGATATTTCATTTTCAAAATTCCCTTAGTTTGTGTTTTCATAACGGCTTCTGTGGTGGTTTGAAAGAAAATGGCCACCAAAGGGAGTGACACTATTAGGAGGTGTGGCATTATTGGAGGAAGTGTGTCACTGGGGGCGGGGTTTCAGGCTTTTTTCTCAAGCTTCACTCAGTGAACTTCCTGTTGCCTGCAAGAGGTAGCATTCTCAGCTCTAGCACCACATCTGCCTGTGCAACACCATGTTTCCTATCATAATGATAATGGATTGACCTTCTGAACTGTAAGTGAGCCACCTCATTTAAATGTTTTCCTTTATAAGAGTTGCCATGGTCATGGTGTCTCATTATCACCGCAATAAAAAAACCCTAACCAAACCAGCTTCTGTTTCCATTTTCCAGGTCTTGAACGCTTTCATTTATTTCCTTCAAATTTTTGCTTGTTTCTTGGTTTTCTTAAAGAGATTTAGTCATCTTCTATAATTTTTGTTTGTGTTTTCCTCAAATTCTTTAAGGGTTTTATTCACTTCTTTAAGGACTCTATCTTCATTAACTTGATTTTAACATATTTTTCTTGTGCTGTAGCTATGTTGTATTAATCAGGGTTTGCTTAGTAGGATAACTGGGCTCTGGCAGTGACATACTGTCCTGGTTATTGTTGATTATATTCTACACTGGCATCTATTTTTAGTCTATGTGCCAATTTCTGAGTTTGTCTTTGTTGAATGAGTGTTTTCTTCCATGGTTTCTGTTTCCTTTTTGGTCTTCAGGCCTGAGTGGGCTGTGATTGAGTAGGGGTCTTGCCCAAAGTTGGTGACTGAACCTCTGGCCCCTGTGTGGTCTCTCATTCAGCAGGTAGTCTCTGTCCAAGTAGGGGCATGCATTCTGGTGACTATGGTTGAGCAAGGAGTCTCCACCTGAATTTGGGGTTGTTCTGGGAAGCATGGCTTGTGTTTCAGGAGGAGGTGTCTACCCAAGGGAAACCAAGAGTAGGGGAGGGTCACAGGCTGGCAGCCTACTTGGTCCTCTGTAAGGAGTGGCCTGTGTTTGGGAGGGGGAAGTTTACAAGAGGGAATGGAGAGAGTCAAGACTTCGTCTTGCTATCCTTTCTTTTTCCTCAATGACATTATTCAAACAGAAAAGCTCCATTGTTTTCTTAGGATGTCATTTTCAAAAAGAAGCTTATTACCTGAATTAATTCCTTATAGAATTACTCTCATATGTCTAATAAATATGTAAATCAAAGAAAACAGAAAACAGAACTTTTTTTTATGAGTTTTATGTTCTTCCTGATGCTCTAGGCCAAAATCAGCCTTCAAAGTCATGGCTTGTCCCATGGACACCCCTACAACATTTACAGATTATGGAAGCCTGATTTTAGACCATAATTCTGGATAAAATAAATAACATTTAGAGTAAACAAAACAGAAACAAGACGTTTAATTTACTATGAAACAAGCATGTTAATTGACTATTTCTCTATGTTTTTTTTATAAAACTCTTCAGAAAATAAAATATGCAAACCACCCTGTAATATTTATCCAACTCTAAATATTCACAAAGGAAATGATTTATGATTATATAAAATGTGACTTTGCCCATACATAAGTGATGTCAATGATTATTGAAATATATTTTGATACATTATACAGTCTCCATCTTGAATTAGGTACAATGTAATCTCTGAGTTACTTCAATGACATGCTAACTTTAAGATATATTTTGGAGCTATTTACCTTACAGAGATATGAAATTTAGGCTTTACAAATTAAATTATTTACCACAGGTCAAAGTAGGTGAGATTCTCAACCACAATAAGTGCTCTTTATTACTCAGCCAACTTCCTTGTTTTAAATGGACACATGAAACCTTCAAGTATCTTTTATGTCCAAATATTTGACTTTTTTCCATTGTGTTTCCATCTTCCCTTCATTTTACTGTGTAGATTCCACTAGATCAGTAATCCTAAATTTTGACTGTTGTTATTATATAAAATTAATTTTCATTTATTCTTAGAATTATACAAAACCCCAACTGTATATACATATATGATGTTCTTCTATCATCAAGTTAAATATGATATTTAAAATGAAGTCAGTGTTATAATTTGTTGTGACAGCTAGACTTTCATTATAATTTCAGGGAGCAGTGGTACACACTTGTGATCTCAGCACTTTGGAGGTGGAGGCTGGCAGATCAGGAGTTCAGTGTCATTCTCAGCTACATCTTTACATCCAGCCTGCAATAAATGAGACACTGTCTCTAAAAATAAAAGGGAAAAAGAAAGTTCTCTGACTACATTTCATATACAAAACACTGGAGTAGCATGCAACAGACTGCAATGTGAAGTTATATAACTCTAACAACTTTTAATTCTGCCTTGTGATTTCATGAAGAGTAAATAGAATACAAAACACATGCCACACAAGAGTTGTGTCCTTACTGCCCCCTTCTCATTCTCTAGTAGAACAGCATAATCTCTCATCTGTCTTTTTGATGTGCTTTCCTTATTTAAGGACATACTTCATCTACAGCTATGTAAAATAACTTTTCCATTTTGTTTCAGAAAATTATCTTCATTTAAAGACCAACTAATATTGTATTTTTCCAAATCTCCCCAATAGAATTCATTTGCTTAGCCTAAAAAACTGAGAACTTTATGATTTCCACTACTTTCTGGCGTGTGTGCCAGTTTATAAGCTTGTCTTGCTGCTACATTAGAGACTTCAGCACATGAACCCACTCTGAAATGGACAGACGCTTTGCAAATGCTTCCCATTAAGTAGAAACTCAGTCAACACTGCTGGAAGATAATTATCTCTCCATTCATCTGAGATTTGTGTGAGGTCACAATGTATTATGATCTAAGAAAAAGCACACGCTGCAAATTGACTCACAGAGGAAATGTACAGTGCAGTAACTCTTCATGACCTTAAAGCATTTGTCTTCGAATTAACCTCCCTGCAAGTCTTAGTGACTTTTCCTTTCTATCTAATTTACCAACTGGAAGGGCTGACTTAACCTCCATTCCCTCTATTCCTCATACTACCTTTTGATTATTACGCTCTGCATCATCTCCTCCAGATAATTATCATTGCCATCTACTAATGGCTAATATTTCCACTTTTATAGACAATTAACCAACAGATGATTTCTAATGTCTACTCTAAGCATGACTTCAATACCATGAAAGTGTGTCTTTAACACCTCCTTTACTGCTGAATTATGACATAGCATCACATGGAAAAAAGTGATTTTATTATATATTAAGACCATGAGATTAGACAGGAAGTATTATTTAATGTTTCTAAGGCTCTTTATCCTTTAAATGAACAGAGTAATATGTACTCTTTGGCTTTTGGTTTGTTTGTAAAGTGTAAAAATTATAAATATAAAGACCGTGTAATAATTTATGTTTTCCAGAGTACTATAAATGAGGACCTATTACTAAGTTTTTAATTTTGTATATCTTTGTCATTACAGAAAAAGACCTCTGGCAACACCTGTTATCTCACTACACATGGACCCTATGTTTAACCTGCAGAATACAGAGATAACCATCATGTAACCAAATCTAATCATCCCTATTGGCATTCTCCAAACTTTGCCTATATTATTTATGGTTTTAAACATGGTAACCAATGAATAACACACATTACTTCCCAGATCTCCATGGCTTCAAGAAGAGTTGTATCTTGATTGCTCAAAATTTAATCACAGGAGGCTTAGTCTGGGCAGAACAAGGTATTATTTTTGTTTCAAGTTATTTAAGGTCTTCAGTGATGAATTTAACAAAATCAACAGGAGTGTGTGCTCCAAGTGATATTACAAGGAAAGGTGAGGAAGGCTTACATATGTCTTAATTTCTCCAAGCCTCCAAGAAACACATGTTCCTATTCATCTTTCAATGCACAGAGTTACCCACATGTCTCTGCCTGGAAACAGATAGTTCTAAATCTATCAGTTATTAGACAATCACGTTCTATAAGCATGACATTTCACTATAAAGCTACCCATCCTGCAATGCTTTCTCTCTCCCTAATGTTAATACCACTTCTGAAGTTAGGCAGCCCCACAGCATGACCTTACTTATGTTGGGTCAGTCTGTACATAAGATCAATTGGCAGAGCACCATAATGCTTTCCAAAATCACCAAGGCTTTTTGCTAATATGTTTTTTCCTATCAATGCATGTAACTTCCCCAATGAATTTTGCAAAGAGCTCACTCAATGTTTCATATACAGGTTTCCAAATTTATTCATTGAGAAAAATCACTATTGTTATCTTAACTGACTAATTCTCAGGTTCTTAAACAGTGCATTAGAATAGTTGGCTTCATGAGCATCTCCAGCAAAGAACAATAACCAATATCTCTTTCTATCTTACTATTTGTTTAGATTCAACAACACCTTCCATTCTACTGTGTTAATTCTCCACTTACTTGGTAATCTATCCATCTGACATTTGACAAATAATCTCCCATAATATTTGAGCATAAATGAATGATTCATATATTTCTGTCATTTTTTTCTTTTTCTTCTCACTTTGAAAACTCATCACATTCTTTTTTTTTCTTTTTTGAATGATGTCATTTATTTTTTGAGATATAATAAAAAACCTTCCCCTCCTAAACATAATCTGGACAAGGACTTTTTATCTGACCTTTCATTGCTAGGCAGCTATGATGATACATACACCTATCCATTATAGCCCAGTGTGTGTACTCTAAATTATTATTACAGAAAGGAATGCATTACCCAGTCAAGTCGTTGTCACTTCAACTCCCAAAACCTGCTTATCTTTTGAAGTATTTTATCTTTTCACTGATTTCTGTAATAAAACTAAACCAAAACTAGGTCTATTCTTTGCATATTATTAATGGAGTATTTATTTTAGTGACATTTAGCCCTACATATAATTACTAATTGTGTTATGATAAGGTACAAGAAAAAAATAAAATAGAATTAAGAAATAATACTTATCACTGTAGTTTTTATAAAATTTTATAAGAAACATATCTATCAGAGTATTTTTTAAAAAGCCTGGAGCAAGAAAGGTAAAAATACACAATCTTCATAAACTGTAATAGACCACTTTTTAAAATGAATATTGAAGAAACCAGCTTAATAGACATAATTCCTGTTTTTCCTTGTCCTTGTACTACGCAAAACTATCTGAAATGCTTTCAAATACATTCTTGCTTAAATAAGTGAATTTTAAGCAAACAACAAAACTAGCATTCTGGAGGCATAGGCAGGTAAATCTTTGTGAGTGCAAGGCCAGACTAATATACATGGAGAGTTCAGGCTAGCCAGAGTTACACAGTGATACCTTGTCTCAAAAAATACTTCGTATATATAAGTAGACATTCCTGGCTTACACTTTTAAAACATGATGTTTTCATCAATGTTAGAAAGTTTGTATTATTATATCACTGGCTAGTGAATGACCTGGATAGCAACACACTATTCAGCAGCACAACCTTATTGCCAGGACGTAAAGTGTGAAAAGAGCATAGTGAGTCTTTTATTCTGATGGATGTTGTCATGATAAACCGCAAATGCCTCTCTCTGAATCTACAAAAGCCTCTGAGGAAGATAGCAGTGGAGAGAAAAAGCATGAAATGTGTTGGATTGTGAGTCTTTCTTTAACTATAACCCTTATGCATAAAACACTACAAATGCAATGTAAAAGTGGTGAAATTAAACATATAATTGTAATGTGAAGCCATGTTACTTCCCTTCATAGTTGACCTGAATTTTCAAAGTGCACTACTTTAAGAACTATTATCTATAATACTAATATTCATGCAAATACCCTTTTCATGATATCAGTATATAATAGAAATAAAGCTATATTTAAAAATTCCAAATAAAAAACTTTAAAGTTCTACATTTAGAAGTCTATTTTTGTAGGCTGAATGTATTCTAATTTCGTCGAAATTTGAAATTAGAATTTGTCTTTATTGCACATGGCTTTAAAACATAGTTTTAGCTTTCATTTCACTCTGCTTCTCAACTATTCAGCTAGAAAAACAAGCAGTCCTATTTGCCTCAATATTTTAAGTTGCTTGTGTAACATCTTTAATGTTGTTTGAATTTAAAGATATTCTCAGTGCAAGTAATTCTACTAGACGACATTAGCAATCACGATTTCTGTACCCAAATATCTTCCATAAATTGATGATATAGTATTCTCTATAACAAAAATAAATTTTATGTAAAATAAGTATTTGGGAGTAGCAGTCTAATCATCCTTTGTTTTACATCTAATATCCTCCTATGAGTGAGTACATATCATGTTTGTCTTTCTGAGTCTGGGTTACTTCACTCAGGATGATTTTTTCTAGATCCATCCGTTTGCCTGCAAACCTCATGATGTCATTGTTTTGTTGTTTTTTTTTTCTGCTGAGTAGTATTCCATTGTGTATATGTATCACATTTTATTTATCCATTCCTTAGTTGAAGGGCATCTAGGTTGTTTCCAGGTTTTGGCTATTATAAACAATGCTGCTATGAACATAGCTGAGCATGTGCCCTTGTGGTATGATTGAGCATTCCTTGGGTATATGCCCAAGAGTGGTATAGCTGGATCTTGGGAGAGATTGATTCCCAATTTTCTAAGAAAGTGCCATATTGATTTCCAAAGTGGCTGTACAAGCTTGCATTCCCACCAACAGTGGAAGAGAGTTCCCCTTGCTCCACATCCTCTCCAGCATAAGGTGTCTTCAGTGTTTTTGTTCTTAGCCATTCTGACAGGTGTAAGGTGGTACCTGAGAGTCATTTTGATTTGCATTTCCCTGATAATTAGGGATGTTGAGTAATTCCTTAAATGTCTTTCAGCCATTTGTGCTTCCTCCGTTGAGAATTCTGTTTCACTCTATAGCCCATTTCTTAATTGTACTGTTGGGCATTTTGATGTCTAATTTCTTGAATTCTTTATATATTCTGGATATCAGCCCTTTGTCAGATGTGGGGTTGTTGAAGATCTTTTCCATTCTGTAGGCTGTCGCTTTGTCTTGTTGTCTTGAGTTGTCCTCCTCACAACTCCAGGGAGGCTACCTAGAAAACAGGACCTTAAGAAAGACACAGGGATCCCCCAGCAACAGAGAAATAGATGAGATCTACATGAGCAAACTGGACTTGGGGGGGGGGGTGTAATGAAGGGCAAGTGTCGAGGGAAAGAGAGCTTAGGGGAGCGGGAGATCCCAGCTGGATCAAAACAGAGAGGAAAAACAGAGAAACAAGGGAAAAGAGACCATGATAAATGAAGACCCCATGGGAACAAGAAGAAGCAAATTGCTAGAGGTCCACAGAAATCCACAATGATACCTTCACAATAGACTACTGGCAATGGTCGAGAAAAAGCCTGAACTGACCTATCCTGGTGATCAGATGGCCAAACACACTAACTGTCGTGCTAGAACTCTCATCCAATGACTGATGGAAGCAGATGCAGAGATCCACGGCCAGGCTCCAGGTGGAGCTCCAGGAGTCCAATTGGCAAGAAAGAGGAGGGATTGTATGAGTAAGAATTGTTGAGACCATGATTGGAAAAAGCACAGGGACAAATAGCCAAACTAGTGGAAACACATGAACTCTGAACCAATAGCTGAGGAGCCCCCAACTGGATCAGGCCCTCTGGATAAGTGAGACAGTTGTTTAGCTTGAACTGTTTGGGAGGCCCCCAGGCAGTTGGACTGGGACCTGTCCTTAGTGCATGAGCTGGCTATTTGAAACCTGGGGCCTATGCAGGGACACTTTGCTCAGCCTGGGAGGAGGGGACTGGACCAGCCTGGACTGAATCTACCAAGTTGAACTCAATCCTCAGGGGAGTCTTTGCCCTGGAGCATATGGGAATGGGAGGCGGGTTGGGGAGGGGGGGGGCGGGAGGAGGGAGGACAGGGGAATCCGTGGCTGATATGTGAAATTATTATAAATTATAAAATAAAAAAATACAAAAAAATATGTTCATTCATCCATCATTGGTCTGCTGTGATGCTCATTTTGATTGTTTTCTTTATCCCAATGAATAAAAGTTTCATAAACCTTCATGTAAAAAATTTATGATAATATGTATTTTATTTGTCTTATGTAAGTATACCATGTATGTGCATCTGCATGTGCACATGTGTGTATAAAACATACAGTTTCAGGGACCATGTGACAAGTATATGGGTTAAGTGCATTAGAACTGCCAAGTGGTTTTCTTTTTTGGCTTTTCCAAGACAGCAAGACAGGGTTTCTCTGTGTAGCTTTGGAGCCTTTCCTGGAACTCACTCTGTGCTGGCCTCGAACTCACAGAGATCCACTTGCCTCTGCCTCCTGAGTGCTGGGCGTAAAGGTGTGCGCCACCACTGCCCGGCACCAATGGTTTTCTATAGTGATTGTACAACTTAACAATTCAAGCAACCAACCAGGACACTCGTTACCATTCACCATTATTTTATATTGTATCAATTATTGACTTAGTATAATTTCATTTCATTGCAGATTTGTGTAATGATATTAATGTAACTCCTTATATAACTTTTGTATTATTAAAGACACTTTCTCCAGAATTATTTATTCACTTATTTTAGCACTGTATACTGTGCTCTTTGTATTCTTATCATAGAGTTTGGGGAGTTGACTATACATTCTGAATAAATAGTCTCTATTAGAGAAATGGACTTGCAAACAATTTTCCAATGTACTGGTAGTGAGTTCATTTATGTCACAGCATCATTGGAAGAATAAACCTGCAAAATCTGAGCAAAAAAAAAAAGTATTTGGAAAGCTATTAAATCCAATAGTGGGAGGTTTTATACCATGATGGGTAAGACATCATATTGGCAGTCAGAGAAAAACAGCAGTGTTGGGATATGGCTCATGGGTAGGATACATGCAGCACAAGGGAGACAATTTGATTTCATATCTTCAACCCCACACAAAGCCTGAAGCACTAATTTATCTCTGTCATCCCAGCACAACTGAAATAAAATGGAAGGTGGAGAGAAGAGAATCTCTAGGTAGACTGGCAGGGGCGGTGGGGAACAGGAAATTCTGTCTCAAAATTTTAGAGGACAAAGATTGGCACCTGAGATTATTATATGACCCCTACATATGTGGACATCATGATATGTGTGCACACAAATTCACACTTATATAGCACACATGCCCCCCTCTGTGATCAAAGATGGAAGTAGAAAAGTAAATAATAATGACTCTGAGGGAAGATATGCATAATACTCACTTGTGAGTTGTGACAACATGTTAATTTCTTGGTTTTGTCTAAGTTGTATGTGACAGCCACATCATTTTTATAAAACATGAACAAAAATGACATGCATAAAATTATGAATTCAATGGGTAGGTATACTTCTTATCTTAATGTTACTGTATATCTATCAACCAAACTTCTAACTCATCTTATAGTCTTCTCCTTCCTTTCCTCTCTCATCCCCTCCATTCTCCCTTTTTCTCCTCTCTTCTCATCTCTCTTTTCCTCTCCCCTCCTTGAACTTCTCTTCCTCTCCCTTCCACTCCTCTCTGCCCTTTGGCTGTGATAATTATTGTTCTATTCTTTATATCTAAGACATCACCTGTTTAGCTTTCAATGAAAGATCATTGGGTTTTTGTTTGTTTGATTTTTGTTTTTTGTTTTTTTTTTGGGGGGGGGGTGCCCAGCTGATTTCACTTAAATCTTCCAGATCCTTCCATGTTTCTGCAAATGAAAGGGTTTCATTCTATTTGACAGCTGAATTGGAGGCGAAGCTTTACCATCCAAGAACAGAGTGTATGGGAAGAGTGGGGTGAGAAGAGGAAGTAGCACAGCATATGAGTGAAGGTCAAAGGACAACTTGTGGGATTCTGTTTTTCCCTCCCACTATTGAAGTGCTAGAGACTGAACTCAGAGCACCAGGTTTGGAGGCAAGCACCTTTACCCACTGAACCACTTCACTGATGCTTGGAACATATTAGAAAATCTCTAGAAATAGACATCATAAATGGGCTACTTTCCTATTCACCCACTAACATTGCGTGCAGATATCTAAATATCACACTGAACTCCATACATAAGACTAGTAATTGTGTATTAATTAAAAATAAAAAATTTGCTGTCAGAAGAATAAGGTTCTAATGAATGGTTGCCTGTTAAATGAGCCATGTATGTTTCTCCTAGTAGCTCCAGAGATACGTATTTTTATATTTAAAACCTTAAACCATTTTGAGTTGACATTTTACATGATGAGAGTCCAGAGAATGTAATTATTTTTTTCAGTATATAGAATGATCACACATTATGAACATGATACCAGTCATGAAAAATAATTGAACATTGACTGTGGTAATGTATTCCCCTAAATATTGTGCATGCTCATAAACTTATCTGGGGTCAGAGACAGAACAGCCACAATATTAAACATGAGGATAGGCAGTGGTAGCACACGCCTTTAATCCTAGCATTCCAGAGGCAGAAATCCATGTGTTCACGAATACAGACAGGCATGGTGACTCATCAAACCTTTAATCCCAGAAAGCAAGCCTTTAATCCAAGGGAGTGGTGGTAGAAAGCAGAAAGGTATATAGGCGTGAGGACCAGAAACTAGAAGCATTTGGCCTGGTTAAGCATTTGGCTGGTTAAGCTTTCAGGCTTTGGAGCAACACAGTTCAGCTGAGATTCATTCTGGATAAGGACTCAGAGGCTTCAAGTCTGAGAAAACAGGACCAGCTGAGGAATTGGCAAGGTGAGATAGCTGTGGCTTGTTCTGTATCTCTGATCTACCAGCATTGACCCCAATAACTGGCCTCAGGTTTGATTTTATTAATAAGAACTGTTAAGATTCATGCTACAATTGACTTCACCTATGACAACAATTACAGCAATGGCTTAAACTTTAAACAGATTTGTATGAAATTATGAACTGATCTGACTATTACAATATAAGATCATAATATTAAATGTGAATTTTTTCAATAGTATCTTGAAAACTTACATTTAACATTGCTGGATTCTTTGTATCTGAATTATTGCTGAGTTTTTCATTTAATAAAACTCCAAATGTTTTCTGAGAACTAAATTTAAATTAAATGAAATAAAATGTTTCCATGAACCAGTTCCTGTAAATAGTTATAATATCTAATTCTATGCTATAAAGAGATTCAGAAAGAGTAAGTGGTTATTACACATATTTAATTAATTTCTCATTTCCATATACTTTGATTTTATGCAGTGAATATAAAAATCTGATATAGCAAGAAATTATATTTTATTGGGTTAATTTTATATAGATGGAAAATGTGTGGAGGGTTGAAGGTTTAACATTTAAAACGTAATTTAGGTTTCTTTCATAATTAAAAATCTGAATAATTTTATAAGCTAGTTCATTCTGAGTGACTTTATATATAATGATGTGGAAAAGGCTTATGCCAGAACTCTTTCCTTCTCTAAACTAGGTAAATTGCGTAGATAAAGAGCTGCACAGCAAAAGAGAAAGAAGTGACCAAACTAAACATTACTTTGGGTACTAGAAGAGCTCAGTAGTGAGAGCACTTTCTAAATTTACAGAACATCCAGGTTCAGTTCTCAACATTCACACAGCAGCCAGCTACCACCTGGAACTCTGATTCCATGGCATCTGACGCCCTCTTCTAGCCTCTGTAGCAACAGACTATGTGGTACAGAAGTATACATGCAGGCAAGCAATCATGAAAATAAAAACAAGGATACTTTGATAACATCAACAAAGATTTCTAGGAAAGATATGTGAGTATACATAGAGTGTGCCACTTATGATACACAAAAAGCCTTAGTGAGGAAACATTTATATATTGAATGTTCATAAATAACATAAGCCATATTAATAGTTCAATATAGGTTTTTTTAAATACAACTGAAATAATTTAACAAAAAAAAATAACCAATGACAACACATGTTTATTCAAGATACTGGTATTTAAATGTAAGAGAAAATCTGGGCAGACATCAAGGGCAAAAGATCAAATTACCAAAGCAGGGAAGCAAAGAAAGACAGGGAAACAGAGGTTTGTGACAGGCATATCTTGACTATTGTGATATCAAATAGCAAAAGAGCCACGGATCATGAATGTACCTGGCAAAAATCTTTGTGATTTTCAATACTGACATTATGTGAAAAAAAAAAAAGCAAATAAAAACTTCACGTGTTTGGTGTGGATTAAAATAACACAATAACATAACAATGAGAGAAAGCATATAGAGAAAAAGAAATGCAGAAAATAAGTGAATTAGATAACACCAAGCTCAGCTGCCAAGCAGAAAACAGTATTCACTAGTAATGCAAACTACTGAAAAATACAAGGGTAAAACTTACTGGAAGAAGACAAATTTGTAACTGTTATATCATTTTCTTAGCCATAAATATAGCATTCTAATATATAAAAATAAGAAACTAGGGATATAAGTTGGCAGATATAAAACATAAATGGAATAGCCAGACACTAATAAGTTTGAATTCATATTAAAGATATAAATCATCCATTTATATTCATCTATACAATAAATTTATACATTAGCAGACATAGAGCAGTATATACAAGTGTAAAATAATGTATAAGAAGGACATGGATATCATCAAAAATGATTAGCTATGACATAATTTGTATGGATATTAAATATAATCTAAATAAATTTCCAAAACATAGTCCATGGAGTTGAATAAAATTGACTTCAAAACTGTTTATGATTATTTCATTTGAACAAATCTCTGAGATATAGATTTGACCACAAGGGTTTGCTTTGGATGTTTTTTCTTATTTATTTATTTAATTTTTTTTTAGTTTTACATATCAACCACAGTCTCTCCTCCCATTACTCTTCCCCCTCCCCCTGACACACATCCCCCATCCAATCCTCCAAAAGGGTAAGGCCTGCCATGGAGAGTCAACAAAGTCTGGTATGGCTGTTGAGGCAGGACCAAGCCCCTTCCCACTGCATCAAGGCTGAGCAAGGCATCCCACCACATGGAATGGGCTCCAAAAAGCCCACTCATGCACCAAGGATAGATCCTAATCCCACCGCCAGTGGCCTCTCAAACAGACCAAGTTACAAAACTGTCTCCTACATGCAGCAGACCTAGTTCAGTCCCATTAGGCTCCATAGCTGTCAGTCTAGAATTCTTGAGTTCCCATAGCCTCGAATCAATTGTCTCTGTAGATTTCCCCATCATGATCTTACCCCCCGCCCCCTTGCTCATATAATGCCTCCTCACTCTCTTCGCCTGGACTCCTGGAGCTCACCCCAGGTGCTTTCCTCAGAATCTCTGCATCTGCTTCTATCAGTTACTGGATAAATACTCTATAATGACAATTCAAATATCCACCAATCTAATTACAGGGGAAGGCCAGTGCAGAAACCCTCTCCACTATTGCTAGTAGTCTTAGCTGGGGTCATCCTTGTGGATTCCTGGGAATTTTCCTAGCATCAGGTTTCTCCCTAACCCCATAATGGCTCCCTCTATCAAGATATCTCTTTCATTGCTCTCCCATTCCATTCCTCCCCCAGCTCAAACATCCTGTTCCCTCATGTTCTAATCACCCCATCCCCTTCCCTTTACCGCCCCCTCCCCAGTTTTCCCAGGAGATCTCATCTATTTCTCCTTACAAGGGTGATCCATGAGTACATCTTAGGGTCCTCCTTGTTACCTAGCTTCTCTGGAGCTGTGAGTTGTAGTCTGATTATTTTTTGCTTTACAGCTAGTATCCACTTATGAGTGAGTACAAACTGCATTTGTCTTTCTGAGTCTGGGTTACCTCACCTAGGATGATATTTTCTAGTTTCGTCCATTTGCCTGCAAATTTCATGATGTCATTATTTTTTACAGCTGAGTAATACTTCATTGTGTAAATGAACCACATTTTCTTTATCCATTCTTCAGTTGAGGGGCATCTAGATTGCTTCCAGTTTCCAGCTATTATAAATAATGCTGCTATGAACATAGTTGAGCATGTGTCCTTGTGGCATGATTGAGCATCCCTTGGGTGTTTTCCCAAGAGTGGTATCACTGAGTCTTGAGGTAGGTTGATTCCCAATTTTCTGAAAAGTTGCCATATTGATTTCCAAAGTGGCTATACAAGTTTGCATTCCCACCAGCAGTGGAGGAGTGTTCGCCTTACTCAACATCCTGTCCATCATAAGTTGTCCTCAGTGATTTTCATCTTAGCTATTGTGAAATGTGTAAGATGGTATAGCAGAGCTGTTGTTTGAATCTTAGATAGTCTTTAAAAAAAAGTCTGGAGCCAGATAACAGGGTGAAGGCTGGAAGACCACAGAAGCATAACAGCCAGCCACTAGTTCTTAACTCCACAAAATTCTCAGCCTAAAGAGAGTGAGTTCCTGTTTCCTTACATCTTATATACATTTCTTTGCCCTGCCATATTATTTCCTGGGACTAAAGTCATGTGTGCTTCCCAAGCAAAGGCATGAGATTTCAAGTGTTGGGGTTAAAGGTGTATGCCACCACTACATGGCTGTTTCTCTTCTAGACTGGATCAGTCTCACTTAGCCCAGTGTGGCCTTGAACTCATAGAGATCCAGATAGATTTCTGCCTCCCAAATGATAATATTAAAGGTGTGAGCCACCACTTCCTGACCACCATGTCTAATCTAGTGGCTGGCTCTATCCGCTGATCCTCAGGCATGTTTATTATTATATCACTACACAAAGTTATTTTGATTTGCATTTCCCTCATGACTAATGATGTTGAGTAATTCTTAAATGTCTTTTGGCCATTTAAGATTCTTCTGTTTAGAATTCTGTTTAACTCTGTAGCCCATTTTTAATTGGATTATTTGGTATTTTGATATCCAGTTTCTTGAGGTCTTTATATATTTTTGAGATCAGCCCTCTGTCAGATGTGGGGTTGGTGAAGATATTTTTTCATTCTGTAGGCTGTTGTTTTGTCTTATTTACCATGGCTTTTGCCTTACAGAAGCTTCCGAGTTTCAGGACGTCCCATTTATTGATTATTGTTCTTAGTGTCTATGCTACTGGTGTTATATTTAGGAAGTGGTCTCTTGTGCCAATGCATTCAAGGCTACTTCCCACATTCTCTTCTATCAGGTTCAGGGTAACTGGATTTATGTTGAGGTCTTTGATCCACTTGGACTTGAGTTTTGTGCATGGCAACAGGTGTGGATTTATTTGCAATCTTTTATATGTTGACTTCTGGTTATGCCAGCACCATTTGTTGAAGATGCTTTTTTTTTTCCATTGTACTGTTTTGGCTTCTTTGTCAAAAATTAGGTGTTCATAGGTGTGTGGATTTATGTCAGGGCCTTCATTCGATTCCATTGTTCCATATGTCTATTTTTATGCCAAGCTGTTTTTATTACTATAGATCTAGAGTAGAGTTTGTAGTCAGGGATGGTGGTGCATCCAGAAGTTCCTTTATTTACAGGATTATTTTAGCTATCCTGAGTTTTCTGTTTTTCCAAATGAAGTTGAGTAATGCTCTTTCCAGGTCTGTGAAGAATTGTGTTGAGATTTTGATGGAGATTGCATTGAATCTGTAGATTGCTTTTGGTAAGATTGCCATTTTTATTATGTTGATCCCACCTATCCATGAGCATGGGAAATCTTTCCATTTTCTGATATATTCTTCAACTTCTTTCTTCAAAGCCTTAAAGTTCTTGTCATGCAAGTCTTTCATTTGTTTGGTTAGAGGTATTTTATATCATTTGTGGCTGTTGTAAAGGGTGATGTTCCTGTGTTTTCTTTCTCAGCCCATTTGTCACTTGTATATAGGAGGGCTACTGTTTTTTCTTTGTGTTAATCTCATATCCTGATACATTACTGAAGGTGTTTATCAACTGTAGAAGTTCCCTGGTAGGATTTTTGAAGTCACTTATGTATACTACCATACCATCTGCAAATAGCAAAAGTTTGACTCCTTCCTTTAAAATTTATATTCCCTTGATCGCCTTTTGTTGTTTTATTGCTCTAGATAGAACTACAAGTACTATATTGAACAGATATGGAGTGGACAGTCTTGTCTTGTTCCTGATTTTAATGGAATCACTGAGATTCTCTCTGTTTAATTTGATGTTGGCTGGCGGCTTGTTGTAAATAACCTTTATCATGTTTAGGTGTGTTCCTTGTATTCCTCCCCAAGACCTTTATCATAAAGGGATGTTGGATTTTGTCCAAGGCTTTTTCAGCATCAAATGAGATGATCATGTGTTTTTTTCTTTCAGTTTGTTTATGCAGTGGATTACATTGACATATTTTCATATGTTGATCCATCCCTGCATTTCTGGGATGAATCCTACTTCATCATGTTGGAATGATTTTTTGATATGTTCTTGGATTTTGTTTGCCAGTATTTTATTGAGTATTTTTGAAACAATATTCATGAGGGAGATTAGTCTGTCATTTTCTTTCTTTGTTGCATCCTTTTTGAGATTTGGTTATCAGGGTAACTATAGCCTCATAAAAGGAGTTTTGCAATGTTCCTTCTGTTTCTATTGTGTGGAACAATTTGAGGAGCAATGTTCTTAGCTCTTTTTTGAGATTGTGGTATAATTCTGTGCTGAAACCATGTGGTCCTGGGCTTTGTTTGGTTGGGAGACTTTTAATGACTACTTCTATTTCCTTAGGATTTATAGGGTTTGTTTATCTGGTCTTCATTTAATTTGGGTATGTGGTTCCTATCCAGAAAATTGTCCATTTCTTTTAGATTTTCCAATTTTGTGGAGAACAAGTTTTTGAAGTATGACCTGATGATTCAATGGATTTCCTACGTGTCTGTTGTTATGTCCCCCTTTTCATTTCTGATTTTGTTAATTTGGATATTCTCTCTCTGCCTTTTGGTTAGTTTGGATAAGGGTTTGTCTATCTTGCTGATTTTCTCATAGAACCAACTTTTTGTTTCATTGATTGTTTGGATTGTTCTCTTTGTTTCTATTTTATTGATTTCATCCCTCAATTTGATTATTTCCTGGCATCTATTCCTCCTGGGTGAGTTTGTTTCTTTTTATTCTAGAGCTTTCAGGTGTGTTGTGAAGTTGCTAATGTGAGCTTTCTCAAACTTCTTTATGTAGACATTTAGTGCTATGAAATTTTATCTTAGTACCGCATTCATAGTGTCCCACAAGTTTGGGTATGTTGTACATTCATTTTCATTGAATTCTAAGAAGTCTGGTTTATTTCTTTATTTCTTTCTTGACTCAGTCATGATTCAGTTGAGAATTATTCAGTTTCCATGAGTTTTTAGGCTTTCTATAATTTGTATTGCTGTTGAATTTTAACTTTAAGCCATGGTAATCCAATATGATACAGGAGATTATTCCAATTTTTTCTGGTCAATTTTAGAGAAGGTTCCATTAGGTGCTTTTGTGTTGTTCTATACATGTTTTTTGAGCCCTTTTGAGTCATGACATTTATTAGTTTCCTTATTTCTCTGTTAAGTTTCTGTCTGGCAGACCTGTCCAGAGGGGGGTGTTGAAGTCTCCCACTATTAGTATGTGGGGTTTGATGTGAGATTTAAGCTTTAATAGTGTTTCTTTTACATATGTGGATGCCCTTGTATTTGAGGCATAGATGCTCAGAATTGAGACTTTATCTTGATGGATTTTTCCTGTGATGAATATGAAATGTCCTCTATCTCTTTTCTTTAATTTAACTTGAAGTCTATTTTGTTAGATATTAGGATAGCTATACCAGCTTGCTTCTTAGGTCCATTTGATTGGAAAACTTTTCCCAACCCTTTACTCTGAGGTAATCTCTCTTTGAATTTGAGGTGTGTTCCTTGTATGCAGCAGAAGGATGGAGCCTGTTTTCATATTCATTCTGTTATCCTGTGTCTTTTTATTGGTGAATTGAGTCCATTGATATTAAGGGATATTAATAACCAGTAATTGTTAATTCTGTTTTTTGTTTGTTTGGTTGTTTTTGTTTTTTGTTTTGTTTTGTTTTGTTTTTGGTCATAGTGTGTGTATGTTTCCCTTCTTTAGGATTTCCTGGTGTGGAATTATCTATTACTTGTATAATAGATAACTCCTTGGGTTGGAGTTTTCCTTCTAGTGCTTTCTATAGGGTTGAATTTGTGAATAGACATTGTTTAAATCTGGCTTTGTCATGGAATATCTTGTTTACGCCATCTATGGTGACTGAAGGTTTTTCTGGGTATAGTAATCTGGGCTGGCATCTATGGTCTCTTAGTGTCCTCATAATGTCTGTCCAGGACATTCTGGCTTTCAGAGTCTCTATTGAGAATTTTGATGTTATTCTGATGGGTCTGCCTGCATATGTTACTCGGCCTATTTCCTTTGAAGCTCCTAATACTCACTCTGAATGTTTAGTAGTTTGATTAATATGTGGTAAGGGGACTATTTTGGAGGGTCAAGTCTATTTGGTGTTCTGTTAGCTTCTTGTATCTTCATAGGCATTTCCTTTTTTAAGTTGGGAAAGTTTTTTACTATGATGTTGTCAAACATACTTTCTGTGCCTTTGAGGTAGTATTTTTCTCCTTCTTCTATCTCTATTGTTCTTAGGTTTTGCCTTTCATGGTGTCTCAGATTTCCTGGACATTTTGTGTTATGACTTTTTTGGCTTTAGTGTTTTCTTTGAGTGACAAATCTATTTTCTCTATTGTATCTTCCATGCCAGAGTTTGTTATGCTTGCATCTGTAGTTCTTATTTATTTACCTAGATTTTCCATTTTTAGAATTCCCTCAGTTTGTGCTTTCTTTATTTTTGTATCTATTTCAATTTTGAAGTCTTGAACTGTTTCCTTCACCTGTTTGGTTGTTTTTTCTTGGTTTTCTTGGCTTTCTTTAAGGGATTTCTTGACTTTTTTTCCAATTTCTTATCTGTCTTTTCCTCAATTTCTTTGAGGGAATTTTTTATTTCCTCTTTAAAGACCTTTATCATCTTCATAAAATTATACCTAATGCTGTTTTCTTTTGCTTCTTCTATATTGGGATGTTCAGGTCTTGCTGTTGTAGAACTGTTGGTTCTGGTGGTACCATATTGCTGTTTATGTTGTTAAATGTATTCTTGCACTGGCATCTAACCATCCTTTCCTCCAATCCCTGCAGGTGGTGCCTGTGCCTCCAGGGGCCACTCTTTGTCCAATCGGTACAGGTGGTATGTCTAGGTCCAATCAATGCTGGTGGTGTCTGTGTCTCAGGGAGGCTCTAAGGTGGTAGTGGATGGGTGGGTTTGGGGAGATATAGTGGGACTTGTAGATTACAGGTCCTCTTGGAGGGTGGAAAGGCCTGCCTGCAGGATCCTTGTCTGTTGGCTGGCTAGTGGGTCTGAAAAAGGGGTGGAGGTGGGGTACGGGGTATGGCTCAGTGCCTAGGGCCTAGAGCTTGAATGGTTTTCTGTGGAACAAGGAGATAAGAAATAGATGGAGTAAGGAAAGTATTTATGGAAGACGGATGTTCCTGGGACTCAGTTTACTGGGTTATCAAAAATTCTAAATAATGACTTTCAGAGTTATATACAAATTCTGGCAGGTAGGAAGGATTTACAACAATTTCTTCACTAATTATTTAAGCTGTGGTTATTCAATAAGAGTTAGCTTATATTGGCCACAAACGGGCTACAATGTTGAAAATAGCCTGATGCCATTAACGACAAGTTAATAGTCACAGTAACAGGTAATTTCTCCAGGAATTGTCCAGTATAGGTTCTTCATAATCAGGCAAGTTCTATAGTTAAAAGAAAAAGCATAGCAGATGTTTCAGCAATAGTAATCAAATAAGAATACGTGACAACATGGAAAGCTTTCTGTGAGCATATTGAAGTATAAGGAGTAGACCTGTAACCATATTACCTTAGTACATGTATAGGAGTAGACAGAACAATGTATAGAATGGAGAAGACGAAACTCGATGCTCAGATATGACATAGTAATACAAATGAATATAAATACTTTGAGGGGAGAAAGGATGGACATTTTAATGAATGGTACCAGATATAAGAATACAACAATGGGGGAAGTAATATCATATGCAAAACTAAAATCAAGATGGGTAATATATTTGTAAGATTTGAGACATGGTCTTACTCTACAGCTTAGACTGAACTGACACTTGCTATACATCCCCGTCTGAGTGCAAACTCACAGGGTTGATTCTGCTTCCCCAGTATGTGGACTGAAGGTATATGCTTCCATGCCTGGCCCACTTTAATACCTTACAGGATTAAAAAGCCCTGAAGTAAACTGTGTTGATTATTTGAGCAAAAGAAAACCTTTCTTTACCCAAAACAGAAACACTGACTCCTTAAAACAAGATTTTGTAGGAAATAAACACTATCAGTGAACAAATAATAAGACAAAAATATATCTTAAGAAATAGAGATTTCTTCCTATTATGACCAAATTACTCCTTAAAGACTAATAAAAATGGTAAATATAATTCAAAGGGGATTATCATATCCTTTTCAGCACATGGGGGAAGGATATATGATTTTTTAAAACTGAATGTTAGTTTTCATTTACTTAAATATGAAATATTCGGGAGGCTGGAGAGATAATTCATTGTTTAGGAGTATACACTGCTTTTGCAGAACACCAGAGTTCAGTTCCCAGTAAGTACTTTAAGCTGTTTACAATACCTGTACTTCCAGCTCTAGGGAATCTTATCTTTCTCCTGGATGATGAGTAAATCAGTACTTAAATACACGCATAGACACACATTTAAAAGTAATATGTCCATATTTTTAAAATGTGTAAATGATAACACATGTTAACTGATATTATAAGGAGGCTTTTATTCAAAAGGCCAGTGGAAAATGGAAATATGCTCAAATTAAATAGTGGTCATAGAGGTAGATTGGCTGCAGTGAGGAGGCTCCAGAACTGAGTCAGACTTTAAAATAACAACCATTCTCCAATTCTGTTGTGTAACTTATCAACTTTAAAGTACCTAAATAAAACCATAATTACAAAATTGTTAAAGGTAAGAAAAAGATAAGAAGTACATGGTTAAATAAGTTAGGAAAGATTACACATAAAATTTATGGTTAATAGTTAATGCCAAGAAGGAATCCTTACACATAAAAAAAAAAGGTGAGATTTAAAAAATTGTGTAAAACATTAAGTTTTCTCAGATTTCATGACTAGAAACATGGACTAAAATGCAATGTGGTGGTTACGATGGCTTTCTGTGTTTAGGGATGCAGGACTTGCTGATGTGTCGCAAGGAGGTGAGGACACACGAGGAAAGCATGAAGAAAAGCAGCATGCCTGACAGCATTTCCTTTAACTAAAGGGCAAGTTTGGAATTAATTCACAGACTATAGGAATAATTCACATTTGCCATGTGATATTTCCCTTGATAAGAACAAGAATGAAGAATGGCTTCTTTATTCAAATTTTGATATTTTTCACAAAAATATGCAAATGCAAAACATATGCTAAAATAATGTATAGGCTTTAAATCATAATTATATAAGCAGTATGCTATGGAAAGGGAATAATAATGAAACACAAAATATTTCTAAATATGCAAAAGGATGAGGGAAATCTGGAACTAGTGAGAGGTAATAAGAGTAAATGAAAGTTCCTGGATAAATAACTATGTACTAAAAGGTAGATGATAGTGAATAATCTCAGGAAAGATGAGTAAAACGGAACTGTATATAAAAGTGGGATTCAAAAAGATGGTATGTCACGTTAAGGGGTGGTCTATAAGAATATTAGAGGCACTGGGCGGTGGTGGCGCACGCCTTTAATCCCAGCACTCGGGAGGCAGAGCCAGGAGGATCTCTGTGAGTTCGAGGCCAGCCTGGTCTACCAAGTGAGTTCCAGGAAAGGCGCAAAGCTACACAGAGAAACCCTGTCTCGAAAAAAACCAAAAAAAAAAAAAAAAAAAAGAAAAGAAAATTAGAGGCAAAACCAGGAATAGTTGGAAAATCAATATAAATGGTAGATGATGGGCCAAACACTCTAGCTTTAACAGAAAATCAGAGAGAAGCTTTGCAGTGACATACACTAGGGCTATCTGGGAAACTCTTCCCCTCCCAGGGAGATGACACACAACTGCAGAAGACCAGAGCCTCGACCAGAGCCTCAACTTGTGGCAGGGAGCTTCAGAAAATCTGCACTGTACTTTCAGTAAGAGTCACTTTAAGGAGCAGGTTAAATGAGAGAATGGGAAAAAGACTGTGCCTAGTGGCCCCACCAGAGGGAGACCTGTCAGGGAAAGCTGGCCCTTCTGAGAACCAATCAGAACAGGGAATAGAAACTTCATAGAAAGATGTCTTTTGAGGAAGTGGTTGGACCACACAAGAAGAAATAGGCCTTCATTAAACTGCATACTCTAGTTTAAAAGGCCAACTATTACAGGTCTGCACACTAAATCTCAGCCCAAACAATACTTCTAGATGGAGAGAGAGAGAGAGAGAGAGAGAGAGAGAGAGAGAGAGAGAGAGAGAGAGAACATGAGTCTCAACCATGCAAAATTCAGCAAGGTGAAAATCTAGACAGATTCAGACTCTGCAGTGGAATACAAAGATTCCAAATACAAGGCCCAGCATCAGGAGGAGTGCCCCAGTGTGTGAAAAGCATTCACAGTCAACCCATGAAGGACCATGTACTTACTTTATCCTGAGGAACAACACAAATTAACCTCAAAATAATAATCCTGTGTGATATCAGTATTCCCCTTTGACCACCAAAAACATACAAGTAAATAATACTAAAGAAAAATAAATGAGTTAAATGACATCATAGACCAAACAGACATAACAAACATAACAGAATACTCCTTCCAAGCACTGCAGAATGCACATCTTCTCAGGAGCCCATGATATTTATCTACATTGGTTAATATAATAGGACACAAAGCAAGTCTTAATAAACATAAGAAAACTAAAGTAATAATTGTATTTTATCTGACTACAAAAAAATTAAAACTAGAGTCAACAGGAAAAATTTCATTGCATATGCAAATGCATGGAGTTTGAACACAAAACTATTTAATGCTGAATGATTATCAAAGAAAGCAGGGATGCCAAGAGCTTTCTATTAAAAAAATGCAATAAAATAAGAACAGGCTTCTAAGAGACAACAGCAAAACATGACAAAACAGGATACAATAAGACAGGGCAAAAGCCTTCATTACAGAGACTTGACAAGGAAACTCAATAGGAGGAAAGGAATCCCAAAAGCAGGCAAAAGAATCAGAGACACATCCACTCCCACTGTTAGTAGTCCCACAGAAACACCAAGCTAACACCCCTAATGCATACACAGAGGACCTGGAGAAGAGTCTTGAAGGTCCTGAGCTGCTGCTTCAGTCTCTGTGAGCCCATGTAAGCCCCTGCTTGGTTGATTCAGTGGGCCATGTTCTCCCAGTGTCCTCCATCCCCTTTGATTTCTATAATATGCCTTCCCTATCTTCTGCATGGTTCCCCAAGCTCTGAGGAGAGGGACCCAATAGAGACCTCTAGGGTAGACCCTCATTCTGTATAATATCTGACTTTGGTTCTCTGCATCAGCTCCCATCATAGAGGGTGAGTGGACCTGAGGGAGAAGTGAGGTGAGAGGAAGCTAGGAGGAGAGGAGGGAGGGGAATTGTGGTCAGGATGTGTTGTATGACAGAGGAATCTATTTTCAATTAAAAAAAAAAACAATGTTTCATCAGTTCTGAAGCTCAACAAAGGGTGATGTGTTGAATGGGACTGTTGATGGGAGAGTATATCTAGGCTTTGACAGTTCAGCCTGATGTATATGCAGTGTAACTTGCCACATATTAAAAATTTATTCTTTGTCAAAAACATGCAATCAAAATACATTAAAACCTATGTGGTAGATGAAAGAATTCCTAAGAAGGAAGGTAGCTATAAGGGACCCCCTACAAAAATTTTAGAAACCAAGAAACATTGGTTGTACTCTAAGTTATACTGTCACCTTTGAAGATTTGGAGCTAGTAAGGACAAATTAGAGACAACATGGTGGATGAACCACTTTTCAAACTCCTCAACAGTTAATGAAGTTACCTCATCCCATATTCTCACCAGCGTTTGTTGTCAGTCATTTTGGTCAGCCATTCTGACTTGGGTAAGATGATATCTCAAAGGTATTTTAATTTGTCTGTCTATAATTGCTAAGGATATGGAACAGTTTTTTAGACATTTCTTAGTCATTTTTATTTATTTCTAGAACTTATTGCTCAGATCTATAGCCCACTTTTGAATTGGTTGTTTTTTCCTTGATTCTGTTTTTTGAGGTATTTATATATTTAGGATATTAACCCTCTATCAGATGTACAGCAGGCAAAGATTTTATAGCACTCTCTGGACCTCCTCTTCAATGAGGTGAATGTTTTTGTTTCTGTATAGAAACATTTAAGTTTTATTATATCCAATTGGCCAATTTTGGGTTTTAATTTTTAAGTGAATGAAGTTCTTTTCACAAAGTCGCTTTTGACACCTATTCCTTACATTTGTTACCTACATTTTCTTTATCATTTTCTGTATTTCAGATTTTACATTGAAGTCTTTAATCCACTTAAAGTCAGTTTTTCTGCGGGGCAATATATGTGGCTCTAATTTTATTCTTCTACATGTGTATATTCAGGTTCCCCAGCACCATTTGTTGAAGATACTATCAGTGTACATTTCTGATATATTTGTCAAGTATGAGGTGATTATAGTTGCATAAACTCATGTCTGTGTCTTTTATTTTGTTCTCTTTATCTACATGTCTGCTTTTGTGCCAAAATCATATTGTTTTTGTTACTATGGGTCTATAATATATCCTGAAATATTTTATGGTAACTTTGCAACCACTGCTCACTTTTCTTGGGATTTCTATGGCTATCTGGAGTATTTTCTGATTCCATATGGATTTGCTCTTTTTTTTTAAAACTATATGTAAAACATTTTGGGGATTTGGATTGAGATTACATTGAATCTTTAATTACTCTTCATAGATTAGTCATCTTAAAGAATTTAAATATAACAAATCATATATATGAACCTAATGGCAAAATTCACATATATATTTCTTCTCTTTTTTTTTTTTTTTTTGGTTTTTTCGAGACATGGTTTCTCTGTGTAGCCTTGCGCCTTTCCTGGAACTCACTTGGTAGTCCAGGCTGGCCTCGAACTCACAGAGATCCGCCTGGCTCTGCCTCCCGAGTGCTGGGATTAAAGGCGTGCGCCACCACCGCCCGGCTCACATATATATTTCAAGAAATGCAGAAAACATCTTTGACAAAAGCCAACATGTGTACATAATAAATTCCTAGCTATATTAGGATAGCAGGAAACATTCTTCAACATAATAAAGGCTATGTATGACAAATCTGGGACAAACATTATCCTAAATGGAGAGAACGTAAGAAATTTCATTAAAATTAGGAATGGAGAATGGTTGTCCACTCTCCCCACTCCTTTCAAAAATAGTTATTGAAACACTGGCTAGAGCAATAAAAAAAAAAAAGAAGTAAATTAAAAGGGTACAAATTCAAGAAGAAGTCAAATTATCCTGATTTGTAGATTATATAGTATGTAGAAACATGCATATATGCATACACATATTATATATATATACATATATACATATATATATTCTTTGAATATTCATAAAATTCAAAGAATTCTACCAGAATACTTCTGGAAATAACATGGCCAGAGAGAAAACCATACTGCAAAAATCAATAGCCTTCAAATATATCAAAAACGAATAGTCTGAGAAAGAGAAAATGGACACAGTCTCATTGCTGTGGGATGTTCTATATGCAGTGAATGTGTTGCTCTGATTGGTTCTTAAATAAAAAGCTGATTAGCCAGTAACCAGGCAGGAAGTATAGGTGGGTAAACAGATAAGGAGAATTCTGGGAACAGGAAGACTGAGTAAGCAGACACCAGCCTGCTGTCCAGGAAGCAGCATGTAATGGCATACAGGTAAAGCCACAGAACATGTGGCAACATATAGATTAACAGAAATGGGCTGAGTTTAAATGTAAGAACTGGTCAGTGGTAGGCCTGAGCTAATGGCTGAGCAGCTTTAATTGATATAAGCCTCTGTGTGTTTACCTGGGTCCGAGTGGCTGTGGGACTGGCAGGTGAGAGAGATTTGTCCCAACTGCCTGCCAGCAGAGACACAGAAAAACTTTCAGTTACATCTCATTTATAGTTGGCTGAAAGAAAATAAAATATCATAGAATTTTGAATAATGTATGATATTTTGAATAATATAATATAATTGAATGTAATAATATAAAAAGAAAGTATTATGACCCTAATCAAGAATGTGAAAGGCCTCTATATTTAAAATGTTAAATTTCTGAAAAATAGATTTGGAGAAACAGTAGAAGACAAAGTAGAAATAGAAAATAAATTTTAAAATATACACCTCCATAAAAATTCCAATAGTGTTCTTTGCAGAATTATTGGAAAATTCACATGGATGCATGAATGAACCCTGTCTTAGTTAGATTTCTATTGTTGTGATGAGACAAAATGACCAAAATAAAGTTGGTAAGGAAAGGGTTTATTCATCTTACTCTCAAATCACAATGTTGCTCTTTACGGACTAAGGGAAATGTTCTTAAATTCCATCTGGAGTACTAAAGATCCCAAATAGAAAAAACAAGATGAAGAAAAGAAAAACATGCTGCAAGTATCACTGTACCTGATTTCAACTGATACTACAGAGCCATAGTAACAAAAAACAATATGATTCTGGCATAAGCATGGAGAGGTTAATAGAATATGATAGAAAACCAAAATATAAACCATGGTAGGTACAGGTGCCTAATTTAGACAATAGAAGCCCTTTAAACAAACATTACTGGTAAACTGGATGCCTACATATAGAAGAAAGAAACTGTAACTTTACCTTTTAACTCATAGGAGAAAAATCAACCACAAGTGGATAAATTACTTGATTGTAAAAACTGAAATTCTGAAACTGTTAGGTAGTGAAAACACTTAAAGGTATAGACATTGACAGGGACTTTGTCAAAAAGAACCATGGTGGTTTGAATGAGAAATGCTTCCCATATGCTCAGGCACTAGGACATGTGGTCTCCAGTTGGTGGCCCTGTCTGAAGATGTGGTACAGCCTTGTTGAAGGAAGAGCATCACTAGGGGTGGGCTTTGACAAATTATAGCCTCATTCTCACTTCTAGTCCACTCTGTGTGTGTGTGATCGCTGAGTTTTCCACTTCTGTTGCCATGCCAACAGCTTGCTTCCACACCTCCTCAGCAATAACAGACTCTTATGACTCTTATGCCTCTGGATCCATAAGCCAAAATAAAGACTTTTTTCCATAAATTCTTTTGATCATGGCACTTTATCAAAACAACAGAAAAGTAAGACAGGAAACCAAACACTTTGGAAATAATGTCAAAAAATGACAAATGAAATTTCATTGAACTGAAAAGTCCCTGCACAGTAAAAGAAATAATTAATTGAGTGAAGAGACAGCCTAGAGAATTGAAGAAAATCTTTACCAGCTTACATATGACAAATGATTAATTTCTAGAATATATGAAAATATATAAATAAAAATAATCAAACAACCATAACAACATATGAGCTTATGAAATGAACTAGAAAATTGTCTATTGGAAAATGAATTAAATTATGATTATGAGAGGAGAATCTATAACTACTAATTTACTAAACTGGCATAATCCCTAACAACAATCTATGAACAAGAGTTTATGCACAGATAAGTCCAGTTTTCATCTCTCATCAAAGAGAAAAAGACGACTAGAGAAAATCACAAATAAAGTGTAGAATAGTAGATCCCAGTCCTAAGGAATTCATCTACCATCAAACATGTCTGCATTTTAGGCTTGAGGAACACTGTAAAAGAGAGTGCAGAATGATAGTAAAAGTCTAACAATCCAGTAGTTTGATGGGAGATTGAGTGTCCGAGTCATATCAGAACCTACACCCATAAACTCTTGCAACGCAACTAGCCAAACATCAGTTGAACAAGGATGAACCAATGGACACGCTAAAGTAGATGATGTGTGTTCAGTTCTACAAATACACTATAGGCTGGCAGACTGACAAGTGGTCTTCCCCAGGGAAGAGAGCACCAATTGGTTGTCTAGTATCAAATGCTTAGCCCTAAAAACATATGTACAAGTAATATTATGCAGACTGATCAGATTGGATTTAAAAATATCCGTATATATTCTTAATATAATACAGTGCAACCCAATGAATTTGAAATACAGCAGGGAGGATATGGAGAGAGAAAAGGGAAAAAAATGTTTTAGTTATATTATAATCTCGAAAAAAAATTACACAGAACATAAAAATATTCAACTTTTAGCTAACAAAGAAATACAAATTAAAGCTACTTCATCACTCTTTCTCACCCTCATAGGAATGGTATTCACTAAGAAACCAAATAACAACAAATGCTGATGAGTATGTAGCGAAAAGGGAAGCCTTGATCATTACTGGTAGGAATGTAAACTAACCTGCTCACTATGGACACCAGCATGGAACTTCCCAAGAAGCAACAGCAGGTCTGTGTTATGACCCAGTTGTATCACTTTAGTAAGAATTTATCCTATAACCCAACAGAGCACAGAGATACGTGTACAATGATTTTTGCTGCAGCATTGTTAACAGTAGCTGTTTTGGAACCAGTCTAGGTTTCCATCAACAGAAAAGCGGAAGAAAATGTAACATGTACATAGTGACTGTCTTTCAACCACAAAGACCAAAGTGATGCTCTTTGCAGGGAAATGGATGCAATAGGATATAAACATACCCAGCCAAATAATCCAGTCTCACCACGATAAATATCTTGTTTTCCTTCATTTGTGGTGCCTAGATTTTATACGTACGGATATGATATTAAAGTACAAGAAAACTATCTGGTCAGTATTGGGAGTATGGGAGAAATATTCTCACAGTACATTATACTCTTGTATAAAAATGAAACCCAGCACTATATACAGTGAGTGTATGCCAACTTCAAATATATCACTTTGTAAAAATCACATTCAGAGATATCCAGTATTTGGACTTTAAAACGCGATCTTTGCCATGCACACACAACATACAGTAAATATGTATAATTTGCATAGTCTTTTTCTTTCTTTCTTTTTTTTTTTTTTACAAAAAGTAGTATTAACTTCTGATTTATCCCACTCTCACACTCAAAGTGTACATAACTAATAAAGGGAAAGATTGATGTGTTGATTCATTCAGCCACTGTTTATAATCATTTATGCTGTTAACTGTTTTATTTTTATTTTATTTTATTTTAATTTTTACAAAATGGCTGTTCCTTAAGCAATGGCTTTGGCCGCAAGCACCGTAGCCTGAGGGAATTTTGTTCCTTCAAGCAGCAACTCTTCCAAAGCTACTAAGGGAACTTCGCTAAATCCAAAGAACTTACAATTCATTGGTTTAGGTGGAATTCTGCTCACTCAGAGATGCTGAATAGCTAGTAGCTAACCTTTCCCTTTGCTGGCATCTCCCAAAACCCCCAGCATCCTTCTCTCTGCCCCACTTAAAAAACCCTTGATACATGTTGTTCCTCCCTACCACTTCCTGTCAGCTACTCGCAGCCTCCTGCTCACAGGTTAATTTTATTTAATCAAACACATCTTTGAATTGTTAACAAAAGCAGTAGGAAAAATGCAACATACTTTAAAATAATATTTCCCAACACATGTATGTTACTTTTGTCCCTCTATTTATTATCAGTGTAATTCTTAATAAGTACCTTATGATATCAATTATATCATAATCATAGAATAGCTTAGCTTTAAAATTCATTCTTATATGTTCAAGTGCAAGAAAATAATATATTCAAAACTATTTCAAGGAAGCTCAGCAACCACCTTGTTATGTGAAATAGATTTGTTTCTTTAAGAACAATTTTCAATGTTGTTTTAAAACTATATGTACGTATTTCTATGTGTAGTATGTTCATACATAAGTCCATATGCCTGCATAATCCAGAAGCATTGATTCCTAACAAGCTGGGGCTTTAGGTGTTTATGAAGCAAAATGTTGATCCTGGAAACCAAACTCAGGCCTGCTGTAAAAACAGTGGGTGTTCTTAGCAACTGAGGCATCTCTCCAGCCCTGTGCCTGATTTCTTTTAAAACAATGTTGGCTTTTGTTGAAATAATTTTATTGAATTTAATCTTCTCTTCTTTATTGATGCTTGAAAAAATTTCCCCATCTCATATGTCACATACTAATAAAAATTATGTTTCTAAATGACATATGCATAACTTAATTTGGGTGAAACTTAATGATTTTTTCTTATACACAGTAAGTGAACATGAATATGGTTTATAGTATTATAAAAACACTTGTAATATTTCATAAAGCTTGGCTATCCACTGCTTTTATAGGGATTACTACCAATGGCATCAAACATGACAGGATTGGGTTAGAGTAAGTTGAATGACAGATTGTTAGTTTTAAATGAAGTCTAGTATCCAAAGGTGTGAAATTCTTAATAAGAGCTGATGACAGAATTTTAGCAGAATGAAATCTTCATGGCACATCTATTTTTGTTAATGTAAGGTGACTTTATATACTAATGAGGGGGGAAATAACATCACTGTTTACCAGCACTATTAGAGACAATATTGATAGCTCTCCGGGTCTGTGCTGTGAAACTTTGGCTTTTTGGGGAAGTTCTGGAATAATCCTTGAGGGATGCAGAGACATCCTACCTTCAAGGTGCTGAGCAATCAGAGAAGGGCCTGCTCCTGTCAGTCACACGGAGGGTTTGGCCCGAGCTGAAGGCTTGCTTACTGATACCTTGAATCCTTTGTCCCTCATAAGCATTCATTTGTCATCAAACCTCACAACGCAAAGAAGAAAGCACCACAGCCACTTTTTAGAATTGAGTTCAGTGCAGCTGTCACACACTTAAGAAATCACTCTTTGGATTTTCTCTCCTTTACAGCTGATAATGCTTCAGGGGTGTGCTGAGGAGAGATTAGCGTCCAGTAACAGAAACCACAGGAGAGGCAGCACTATGCTTGCTGTCTGCTGCGGTCAATGTGAAAAATTATCGTACTTTGATGAATAGAAACCTGATGTGCTGAGAAACACAGGAAAATCACAAAACGTAAATTAAAGAGCTCTTTTATATTCAGAGGAAAGCTCAGATTGTTTAGAATTTGGCTTTCTCCAGATGCAATTGAATGACAAGCCTGTGTCCCTGAAAGAAACGTGTTTTTTTTTTTTTTTTTTTTTTCTATAGACAGGAAAAGCAATGAGGCCCATACCTTTATTTTGTTTTCCATGCTCTGTGAAAGAGCTTTGGAAAGCTGATCATTTCCAAGTACAATTCCTGCTAAAGCTGCATGCCTCAGAGCATCATGGGAAACTCTTGTTACCTGAAAAACACTGTGAGGAATCACAAACCAAAAGCTGCCAACATTGTAAACGTGATTTAGATATTTCTCACATTTGTTTTTAGCATATGAGATTGGCCTGCAATTAATTTTTTCTTTATTTGTCTAATGAGCAGTTCTTTGTGAATTTCAGAGGGGAAAAGAGATATGAAAGACAGCCTGCTTCTTCGAAGAAGACTCAGTGTTTTGACAGCCGAAATGAGAACAGGAGAAGGTCTTAGTAAGTATTCATGTGTTTAATCCTCATGACATGAAAGGTAGATAATGAACCTGCCTCCATTTTGCAGGAAGATGAAACAATTTACTTTTTAGTGAAGCTTGGATAAGTGGGTCAGAATGAAGACATCGGAAACATGTTTACACAATCATCTGACTTTTAATACCTGAAAGAGTTAGCTCAAATCAGCAGGGGAAGGAGACTGCTTCTATCAAAAAATGCTGAAACTGCTGGAATTGCAATTGCAAAAGTTGATTCTTGAGTCTTAAATTAGGAGTCTGCTGGAATAATACATATAATATATACATTGTGACTTTTGACCTACAGAAATTTGTGATCTATCAGAGAAAGCATTACTTGCCAAAGAAACTTCAGTATTTTAATTACATTAAAACTGAGATGGTTTGCATTGCAACAAAGGAAGAAAGGATGGTAAGATGTAACCATCACAAGAACTAGTAGACAATGCAGATCATAAGAGTAAAGATAAAACAAACAATAGGAAAATGCAAACAAATTAAAAGGAGACCCCATTCACACATCTTAGAACGGTTACAACAAACTAGTAACATTGTTGGCAACAAGGTGGAATATATGAAACCCTAAATATTATCAGTAATTTGGATGACAGGTTGGCATTTTATATTTACCCTAAGGTTTGTCTTTAATTATAAATACAAATTAGAATTTAGTTTTTAATTTTTGTATCTGTTAGTTCATAAAAGACTTATTGCAAAGAAATAATCTAATTATTCTTCATTCTTCATTTTGTAAGTCTGTAATCTATACAAACAATATAGAAAATCTTTGTAACCAAGGCCCTCTTTTTCTGAATTGATAACATTTACTGGCCATGCTTTCTGAAATAGTTTTATTCTTTCATTTTGGTGCACACTTGCTGTGGATATCGTTCTGTATAAATAAAACACTGATTGGCCAGTGACCAGGCAGGAAGTATAGGCAGGACAAGGAGAGAGGAGAATTCTGGGAAGTGGAAGGCTAAGTGGGAGAGACACTTGGCAAGCAGCATGTGAAGATGCTGGTAAGCCACAAGCCACGTGGCAAGGTATAGATTTACAGAAATGGATTAATTTAAGATATAAGAACAGTTAGCAAGAAGCCTGCCATGGCCATACAGTTTGTAAGCAATATAAGTCTCTGTGTTTACTTGGTTGGGTCTGAGCAGCTGTGGGACTGACGGGTAACAGATATTTGTCCTGACTGTGGGCAAGGCAGGTAAACTCTAGTTACACACACTTTTTAGTTTATTTTGCTTGAAAAGTTAACAACTGACACGTGTTTTCAACTAGTAATTCTAAGCAATATTTACGTTTTATTGAATTAAAAAGCTATTAAAGTGTTTTATTATCAAATATTGCATGATATACAGCATTTGATCAAAGTTGACATTTTATAGAGTGATAAAGCATGTTTATCATTTATCTATTTTTATACTTTATTCTATTTCCAGATACTGAAAAGTAGACAATGATTTTAACCAAATAAGACTTGTGTCAAATTTTGACCTACAGATTTGATAAGTAAATCATATGGGGTAAACAAAAAAAATCAACTTTATAATATTTTTAACAGCAACAATAGAATGCTAAAGTTTCTAATACTATTTATAATGGAACAAAAAAAATTATCCTAGGGTGGCTTACTGTAGGGTTGGAGAAAATGGCATAGGGGAAGGACATAGCTGAATATCTCAAAAGAGCCTCGAAAGAAATGTTACAGAATCCAAGGCCATTCACCTCCTCTGAAAAGGCTCTATCCATCAAGTGGAAGATGTTTTCCCAAGGAAAAAGATTTATTTAATAAACCAGCAAAACTGAGAAGATGGAAGACTGGTACAAAGAAAGACCATCTTAGCTTAGCTTTATCTTCAGGCAAAGGAGTTGCATGGGAAGGTTAGGTTAGGAAGTGATTGATTATTCCTAACTTCTAGGCACCTCTAGTGATCAAGAGGAGGATATTACAAACCACAGCAGCTGGCCATCTGTTAATCACGTTGCCCCTGTAAATCCCGAAAGCTTCCTACATTTCTTTTGTCTTGGTGTCATCAATCTTCAAGGATAAAGAGAAGATCCGAGGAATTGGGGAATAAATCAACAGGTGCTGCTGTATGTGGAAAATCTTTCTTAATTGATGACCAGGGCTACATGTGGAGCTAAGGAGAAATAATCAGATCCAAAAGCTAAGGTAGGAAAGGATGCAAGAGATGCAAGGTTTTCAGTGTGTTTTAGGTGCCCATTGGCTAGCAGGAAAGGTCCAAGTGAAGTCACTGCTTTGGACAAGAGCAAATTTGAGTCTATAAAATGGAGCCCTTTGGCAACTGCTATTATTAGTACGTATCAGAGCTACTATCCACAGACAAGCTAGAGAGAGAATGACAAAATATTATTCACATTTCTGAGTTCCTAAATCATTCTTTATTAGTCAAAGAAAAATAAGTAACTAAAAGCATGGGACTCTAAGGGGTTTTATTTGTTGTTCCTAAGTTTCAGAAAGAAAGAATACGAATAATCAAGTCTATTAAAATGAACCCACACAACAGTAGTAGGCTAAGGGCCTGAAGCATGAGGTAGACATTTCTAAGGGGCTAATCTGATAAAATTTAAACCACATAGTTAATGAAGTCATGTTGGAACCCAAACAAACCCAAATATTCCATTGTCCACACTGACATTAATGAATGATTAGAGTAATATTAAATAACATTTTTAGATAGGATAAGGGTAAGGTGGGATGCATCTGGTTTTATCGTTTTACTCCTGTTGCTCTTTTGTTGTTACTTTTTGTAGTGTTAATATATAAATACATAAATTATATTAAGTTCTCCTATCAGGACAGTATTTTTAAGAGAGTATAGGGTAATCTTGTCATTTTTAAATTTTTTTAATTAAAATTTTATTAATTATTAGACTTTCAAACATGCATATAGTGCCTTTTGAAAATGTTCACCCTCTTCCTTCTAAATCTTTCCTTTCAGATACACTCCTAACCTTCAAACCCCTCCCAACTACATGTTCACTGGTTCTCAACCTGTGCTTCTCAACTCCTTTGGGGGTCAATGACCCTTTCACAGGGGTCATATAGCAGATATACTGCATATCATATATTTACATTATGATTCATAAAAGTAGCAAAATTACAGTCATGAAGTATCAATGAAAATAATTTTATGGTTGGGGGTCACCACAACATGAACTGTACTAAAGGGTCTCAGCATTAGGAAGGTTGAGAAACACTGTTTATGTTCCTTTTTCCTTCTTTCTTTTTTTCTTTCTTTCTTTCTTCCTTCCTTCCTTCCTTTACTTTTTCTCTTCCTTCTCTCTTTATTTCTTTCATTCTTTCTTCCTTCATTTTTATACCCCATAGAATCCAATGTGTGTTGCCCATACATTCATCCATATGGGACCATCCAATAGAACATGGGGACACAGCCTTAAAGAAAACTTGCTCTTTCTCCTCCCAGACCATAAAATGCCAAGCATTCATCAGCTAAGGATAGGGATTTTTTTCTTTATTAAGAAATTTTTTATTCATTTTACATACCAAGCACAGATCTCCCTCTCATCCTTCTTCCCATTCCACCCAGCCTTCACCCCAACCAATACCCCATCCCCTCCTCTGAAAAGATAAGACCTCCATGGAGAGCCAGCAAAGCCTCCTACATTCAGTTGAGGCAAGTCCAAGACCCTCCCCACTGCATCAAGGTATCAAGGCTGTACAAAGTGTCCTACCATAGGCAATGGGCTCCAAAAAGCCAGCTCATACACCAGGCACAGATCCTGATCCCACTGCCAGGGGCCAGGATAGGGACTTTTGAGCCTCTTCCCACAGCATACTGTAATGTTAACTAACATGATCTTATGTGGCCAACCAAAGCTGCTGGGAGTTCATGAGTACAGCAATGGTCCTGCCATGTCCAGAATACACTATTTAGATCCAGAATTCCCCAACCTCTGCTCTTGCAATTTTATTCAACCTCTTTCATCTATTGGACCCTAAGCCTTGAAGAGAAAAAAAATATAATAAAGATATCTAATGCATGATGAATACACTCCAGAGACATTTTAATCAATTGTAAATTTCTGCAATAACTGTCATCCACTGCCAAAAGAAACTTCCCTGTAAGTATAGATGTATTTGGAAAGAATAAACATCTCGTTTAACTAACCACTTTCTGACTGGACTTAAGGCCTCCTCTACCAGAGGAAACACATGCCTGATTCAATAGTGCTCATGACTAAGGTGCAAGGCATAGTAGTATGCTAAAATCCTGACAGTCGGAGAGCAATCAGGCAGCTCTATGAATTCAAGGTCAGCCAGACCTACATAGTGAGATACAGGTCAGCCAAAGCTACATTGTAAGAACCTGTCCCAATAAACAAACGAACAAGCAAATAAACAAATGAACAAGCAAAAACAAACAAACAAATAATAAATAAATAAATAAATAAATAAATAAATAAATAATAAATAATAAATAAATAAATAAAAGGGGTGATTGCTCCAACCTCCAGTCCTTAAGAACCTGTGTCTAGAGAGCTCATAGGCCCCAAGAAACAATAATAGCCTGTTTGCTACTTTATGTGTTGGATTATGTGGAAGCATATATATTTAGAATATTCTCACTTCCTGGAAATTTGACATTTTTTATCAATACACAGGGATTTACAATTTTTACTGTTAGTACTGGCTGAAAATCTATTTTGGTCGGTTATTAATCTGACTTGAATAGTGTTATTTTGCTTTTCCCTACCTGGCATAAGTTTTACTTTCAATTTTCCCACCCAGCGTTCATGTCATTCTTGTAAATTACACATATGTGAATTTTCTAAAGCTGATAAACCATGCTTTTACATTGCTTGCTCAGTCTATTTTTCTTAATATGGACACACAGTATTATATGAGTCAATGTTTTTCATTTCTTGGTATAGACATTATGGTGTATGGTGACTTAAATTTTTTTCTTGATACACTTATTGTGTTAGTCTTACCTCAACAAAACACCAGGTATAATTAACACATAAAAATATTTCTTTTCACTGTCAGTATTGTTCCTATCCAGTGTGCTTTGGTCCCATTGTTTTGGTGTCTTCAATAAGATACCACTGCCAGATGAAAAGGAAGAGACACCATGGACCTCACAGCAAGAATTTGACAGAGAAGAAGAGGCTATGGTATCATCAACCGCTTCAAGCATCCTCACAAGTACATAATTTCCTCCTAAGAGATCCCAAGTCCTACAGTTTTAACCATCTCTTAACCACCAAACTATTAATTATCCCTTAACATACACCACTGTAGACATATATTCCAATTACAGCACTTATTAACATCATATTTGGCAGACGTTGAGTAGAGTGTGCTGAGCTTTGGAATATGTGTAAGCATGAAAATAAAAGCCCTTCTCAGGTTATAACATTTGTGACTTTCCAAAAGTTCTGTATATATCACCATGTCAATCCTCTAGCTCCAAGGCAATCATGGTGCTGATTCCTGAGTGGTTGAGGAAATATTTTCTGTTTAGAAAGTGTTTATAAGAAGGGAGATATTATCTCATCTGAATGGAGAGGGAGGAGTGGATGGAGGGGAAAGGGAGGAAAGGAGAAAGAACAAGAGGAGAGGAGGGAGAGGAAACTGTGGTTGGTATGTAAAATAAAATAAAGAAAAAAAACAAAACACAAAACAAAACAAAAGAATGGCATGACAAGTAACAAGCTCATGAGCTTATAATCTATTTGCTTTGCAGGATCAATATCATTTTTATATTAAAAATATGTTCATCTTTATTCTTATTGAGAGAATATAGACTTCATCTCTCTTCATCCACTCCTTGTGGGCATGTAAATGGCTTCCATATGGGTCTATGAAGTAGAAACTGCTATAGGCATTTTTTCCAAGGCTTTCTATTGACACATAGTTTCATTTCGATGAGTTAAGCAAATATATAATCATACAGGAAAGTGCAACGTTGTTTTGGAAAGGAACATTTTCAAACCCCACCACGAATCAATATAGTCACTGATCTACCTTCACAAGTGTTTGCTACAGTCAGTGTCTTGGCTACACCAGTTACAGAATGTATGTAACAGAATTTCATAGTATTTTAATATGCCTTCCCCATATGGCTAACGTTATGGAGAAAGTTTCCATGCAATTACCTGCTACTTATATCTTTCCTTCCCAAGTGTTCCTTGCTGCTTTGTATCTATTTTAACTGGATTATTTCTTTCCTTTATGATGAGATGCAAGAATGGTTATCATGAGTATGTTTGAGCCTTCATATTTTATATTTATGGTATCCATTGTCTCCATATTCATATCTTGCCTTTCTTATAAAAAATACTTCTTCATTACATATTTTATGTTTATAGGCATTTTGCTGGCATGTTTGTCTTTACACTCCATGTGTGCAGTACCCACAGAAGCCATAAAAGGGCATTGGATCCCTTGGGCTGGAATTACAGCCTGCTGTGAGCCAGTGTCTGGGGGTGCTAGAGATTGAAGCCAAGTCTTCTGGAAGAGCAGTCAGTGCTTTTAATCACAGAACCATCTCTTCATCCCCCACGCCTTTTCACTTCTAAGAAATGTCTATCAAATAACATAAAATATTAATTTTAATGATTTTTGCTTAACTAATTTTTAGAGCTTTTTGGTTCTTGCCAAAGAAACAAGTGACTATCCTATACTTAAAAGATTTTAATGTAGTATTAATTTTGTACCAACAATAAAAAACATTTTAATTTTATTTATCTGTATAAAATAATACAGGATACAAATTAATGCCCAGTGATGAATTTCTTAATACTCTATGGCAATTTCTGCCTACTCCAATCAGACCAAGAGCTAAGATTAGATCCAGAAGGGCCCCCTGAGACACAGACACAACAAACATAGAGTGGACCAACAGCAACTCGCTCAAACACAGGCACCTGTTATACCTATTAGACGAGGAGATGGAAAGACTTCAAAGCAGAAGTATTTACAACATAAAGAGCAATACAGCATCACCAGAACTTAACCCTCCTCCAACAGCAAGACCTGAGCATCACAAGGTGGAAGAAGCAGAAGAAAGCAACCTTAAGAAAAGCATCATGAAGATGCTAGAGGTCTTTCAAGAAAAAATGAAAAATGTAATAGAGAAAAAGATGAACAAAAAAGTGGAGGAAATCAATAAAGAAAAAGTCAAACAAAAATGGGAAGAAATCTATAAAGAACTAGAGGAAAAGACAAATAAAAAAGTGGAAGAAAACAATAAATCCCTTAAAGAAAACAATGAAAAAGCAATGAAACAGGTAAAGAAAACAGTACAAGACCTCAAAAGGGAAATAGAAACAATGAAGAAGACACAAACAGAGGGAATGCTGGAAATAGAAAATCTGAGTAAACGAACGGGAAACGCAGATGCAAGCATAACCAACAGAATACAAGAAATGGAAGAGAAGATCTCTGGTGTAGAGGATACAATAGAGGAAATGGATTTGTCAGTCAAAAAAATACCAATGCCAAAAAAAAGTCATAACACAAAATGTCCAAAAAATCTGTGATACCATGAAAGGACCAAACCTAAGAAAAACAGGGATAGAGGAAGGAGAAGAATACTAACTAAAAGGCACAGAAAATATATTCAACGAGATCATAGAAGAAAACTTTCCAACTTAAAGAAGGAAGTGCCTATGAAGATAAAAGAAGCCTATAGAACACCAAACAGACTAGACACCCAAAAAAAGTCCCCTTGCCACATAATAATTAAACAACTAAATGTACAGAATAAGGAAAGAATATTAAGAGCAGTAAAGGAAGAAGGCCAAGTGAATTATAAAGGCAAACCCATCAGAATAACACCCGATTTCTCAATGGAGACTTTGAAATCCAGAAGGACCTGGACAGATGTAATGCAGATGCTAAGAGACCATGGATGCCAGCCTAGACTAATATACCCAGCAAAACTTTCAGTCATCATAGACAGAGTGAACAAGACAATCCAAGACAAAAACAGATTTAAACAATACTTATCCACAAACCCAGCCCTACAGAAAGCACTAGAAGAAAAATTCCAACCTAAGGAAGTCAGATACACCCTTGAAAACACAGGCAATAGATAACACCACAGCAGTAAACCCCAAAGAAGAGAAGTACACACATACTACCACCAAAAGATAACAGGAATGAACAATCACTGGACATTAATATCCCGTAATATCAATGGATTTAATTCACCTATAAAAAGACACAGGCTAACAGAATGGATATGAAAGCAGGGCCCATCTTTCTGCTTCATACAAGAAACACACCTCAAATTCAAAGACAGACACTACCTAAGAATAAAAGGCTGGGAAAAGTCTTTCCAATCAAATGGTCTTAAGAAGCAAGCAGGTGTAGCCATCATAATATCCAGCAAAATAGACTTCAAACTAAAATCAATCAGAAGAGATCAAGAAGGGCATTACATACTCATCACAGGAAAGATCCACCAAGATGAAGTTTCAATTCTGAACATTTATGCCCCAAACACAAGGGCACCCACATATGTAAAAGGAACATTACTAAAGCTTAAATCACATATAAAACACTACACATTAATAGTGGAAGACCTCAACATCCCACTCTCACCAATGGACAGATCTGCCAAAACTTAACAGAGAAATAAAGGACTTAATTGATGTCATGACTCAAATGGACTTAATCGATATCTACAGAACATTGCATCCTAACAAAAAAGAATATATCTTCTTCTCAGCACCCCATGGAACCTTCTCTAAAATCAACCACATACTTGACCACGAAGCAAATCTCAACAGATACAAAACAATTGGAATAACCTCCTGTGTTCTATCAGACCACCATGGTTTAAAGTTAGATTTCAACAACAACAAAAACCACAGAAAGCCTACAATCTCATGGAAACTGAATAAGGCTCAACTGAATCACCAATGAGTCAAAGAAGAAATAAAGAAAGAAATTAAAGACTTTCCAGAGATCAATGAAAATGATTATACCACATACCCAAACTTATGGGACACTATGAAAGCAGTGCTAAGAGGGAAATTCATAGCGCTAAATGCCCACATAAGAAGTTGGAGAAATCTTGCACTAGTGACTTAACAGCACACCTGAAAGCTCTAAAACAAGAAGAAGCAAAGTTACCCAGGAGGAATAGATGCCAGGAAATTATCAAAGTGAGAGATGAAATCAATAAAATAGAAACAGAGAACAATACAAAGAATTAATGAAACAAAGAGTTGGTTCTTTGAGAAAATCAACAAGATAGACAAGCCCTTATCCAAACTAACCAAAAGGCAGAGAAAGAGCATCCAAACTAGCAAAATCAGAATTGAAAAGGGAGACATAACAACAGACAACAAGGAAATCCAGAGAATCATCAGGTCATACTTCAAAAACATCTACTCCACAAAACTGGAAAATCTGAAAGAAAGGGATAATTTTCTGAATAGGCACCACATACCTAAGTTAAATCAAGACCAGATAAACTGTTTAAATAGTCCAATAATCCCTAAGGAAATAGAATCAGTCATTAAAAGTCTCCCAACCAAAAAAAGCCCAGGACCAGATGGTTTCATCACAGAATTCTACCAGATCTTCAAAGAAGAGTTAATACCAATACTCTCTAAATTGTTCCACACAATAGAAACAGAAGGAAGATTACCAAACTCCTTCTATGAGGCTACAATTACCCTGATTCCTAAACCAAACAAGGATACAACAAAGAAAGAGAACTACAGACCGATCTCCCTCATGAACATTGATGCAAAAATATTCAATAAAATACTGGCAAACAGACTCCAAGAACACATCAAAACAATTATCCACCATGATCAAGTAGGCTTCATCCTAGGGATGCAAAGGTGGTTCAACATATGAAAGTCCGTCAATGTAATACACCATATAAACAAACTGAAAGAAAAAAAAAAAACACATGATCACCTCACTAGATGCTGAAAAGGTATTGACAAAATCCAACACCCCTTCATGTAAAGGTCTTGAAGAGATGAGGAATACAGGGAACACACCTAAACATAATAAAGGCAATTTAAAGCAAGCCAACAGCCAACATCAAATTAGAGAGAAACTCAAGCGATTCCACTAAAATCAGGAACAAGGCAAGGCTGTCCACTCACCCCATACTTATCCAATATATTACTTGAAGTTTGAGCTAGAGCAATAAGACAACATAAGGAGATCAAGGGAATACAAATTGGAAAGGAAGATGTCAAGCTTTCACTATTTGTAGATGACATGATAGTATATATGTGACCCCAAAAATTTGACCAAGGAACTCATACAGCTCATAAACAGCTTCAGCAATGTAGCAGGATACAAGATTAACTAAAAAAAAAAATCAATAGCCCTCCTTTATACAATTGACAAACAGGCTGAGAAGGAAATCAGAGTACCATCAAACTTTACAATAGCCACAAATGATATAAAATACCTTGGGGTAACTCTAACTCAGCAAGCAAAGGAGAAGGACCTGTATGACAAGAACTTTAAGTCCCTGAAAAAAGAAATTGAAGAAGATGTCAGAAAATGGAAAGATCTCCCATGCTCATGGATAGACAGGATTAACAGAGTAAAAATGGCAATCTTACCAAAAGCAATCTACAGATTCAACGCAATCCCCATCAAAATCCTTCACAGACACAATTCTTCACAGACCTGGAAAAACCAATGCTCAACTTCTTATGAAAAAACAAAAACCCAGGATAGGCAAAATAATTCTTTACAATAAAACAACCTCTGGAGGCATTATGATCCCTGACTTCAAGCTCTACTATAGAGCTACAGTAATAAAAACAGCTTGGTACTGGTGTAAAAACCAACATGTGGACAAATGGAATCAAATTGAGGACCCTGACATGAATCCGCACACCTATGAACATATAATTTTTGACAAAGAAGCCAAAACTGTACAATGGAAAAAAGAAAGCATCTTCAACAAATGGTGCTGGTATAAATGGATGTCAACATGTAGAAGGTTGCAAATAGATCCATATCTGTCACTGTGCACAAAACTTAAGTCCAAGTGGATCAAAGACCTCAACATAAATTCAGTTACACTGATCCTGATAGGAGAGAAAGTAGGAAGTAGTCTTGAACGCATTGGCACTGGAGATCACTTCCTAAATATAACATCAGTAGCACAGACACTGAGAAAAACAATCAATCAATGGGACCTCTTGAAACGGAGAAGCTTTTTTAGAGCAAAGGACATGGTCAACAAGACAAAGTGACAGCCTACAGGATGGGAAAAGATCTTCAACAACCCCACATCTGACAGAGGGCTGATATCCAGAATATATAAAGAAACTCAAGAAATTAGACATCAAAACGCCCAGCAGTCCAATTAAGAAATGGACTATAGAGCTAACCAGAGAATTCTCAAGAGAAAAAGCTCTAATGGCTGAAAGACATTTAAGGAATTGCTCAACACCCCTAATAATCAGGGAAATGCAAATCAAAACAACTCTGAGATACTACCTTATACCTGTCAGAATGGCTAAGATCAAAAACATTGAAGACAGCTTATGCTGGAAAGGATGTGGAGGAAAGGGAACTCTCCTCCATTGTTGGTGGGAACGCAAGCTTGTACAACCACTTTGGAAATCAATATGGTACCTTCTTAGAAAATTGGGAATCAATCTCCCCCAAGACCCAACTATACCACTCTTGTGCATACCCAAGGAATACTCGATCATACCACAAGGGCACTTGCTCAGCTATATTCATAGCAGCATTATTTGTAATAACCAGAACCTGGAAACAACCTAGATGCCCTTCAACTGAAAAATGGATAAATAAAATGTGAAACATATACACAACGGAGTACTACTCAGCAGAGAAAAACAATGACATCATGAGTTTTGCAGGCAAATGAATGGATCTAGAAAAAAATCATCCTGAGTGAGGTAACCCAGACTCAGAAAGACAAACATGGTGTATACTCACTCATAGGTGGATACTGGATGTAAAACAAAGGAAGACTAGACTGCTACTCACAACTCCAGGGAGGCTACCTAGTAAAGAAGACCCTAGGAGGGACACAGAGATCACCCAACGGCTGAGAAATGGATGAGATCTATATCAGCAAAGTAGACATGAGGGGGGATAATGAAGGGCAAGTGTCAAGGGAAAGAGAGCTTAGGAGAGCAGGAGATCCCAGCTGGATCAAGAACAGAGAGGGAAAACAGGGAAATAAATACCATGATAAATGAAGACCCCATGGGAATAGGAAGAAGCAAAGTGCTAGAGAGGTCCCCAGAAATCCACAAAGATACCTTCACCATAGACTAGTGGCAATGGACAAGAGAAAGCCCGAACTGACCTACTCTGGTGATCGGATGGCCGAACACCCTAACTGTCATGATAGAACTCTTATCCAGTAACTGATGGAAGCATATGCAGAGATCCATGGCCAAGCCCCAGGTGGAGCTCTGGGAGTCCAGTTGACAAGAGAGAGGAGGAATTACACGAGCAAGAGATATTGAGACCGTGATTGGAAAAAGCGCAGGGACAAATAACCAAACTAGTGGAAACACATGAACTATGAACCAACAGCTGAGGAGCCCCCATGGAACTGGATCAGGACCTCTGTATAAGTGAGACAGTTGATTAGCTTGAACTATTTAGGAGGCCCCCAGGCAGTAGAACTGGGACCTCTCCTTAGTGCATGAGCTGGCTTTTTGGAACCTAGGGCCTATCCTTGGACACTTTGCTCAGCCTAGGTTAAGGGAGGAGGGGACTGGACCTGGATCAACTGAATCTACCAGGCTGAGCTGAATTTCTGGGGGAGTTCTAGCTTTGGAAGAGGTGGGAATGGGAGGTACATTGGACGGAGTGTGGGGATGGGGCAAGAGGAGGGAGGACAGGGGAATTTGTGGCTTATATATAAAATTAAATTAATTATAAAATATAAAAAAGAGAGAAATTAGTTAAAAGAAAGTTTTTCCCCCATTAAAAAAATTGGAAACATTTTTACAAAGGAAGGTATTTGATCTCTGTTTGACTATACATTAAATGGTCTTAAAATGGAACAATCAAATGAGAGGATAATTAATGTTAATGGGATTTATGTAATGTCAATTATAAATATTATTTGCTTAATCATTTTTGTTTTATCATTTTAAAAGTTGGTTAATATAAGTGCCAAGAAAAAAGTTCTAGAAAAACCTGTTAAAACAGATCATAAAGCTATTCAGATTCAGACAGAGGAATTTAAAGGTGAACCAATCTCAGCATTGCATTATAAGATTACAGAGAGCCGGGAGGTGGTGGCGCACGCCTTTAATCCCAGCACTCGGGAGGCAGAGTCAGGCAGATTTCTGTGAGTTCGAGGCCAGCCTGGGCTACCAAGTGAGTCCCAGGAAAGGCGCAAAGCTACACAGAGAAACCCTGTCTCGAAAAACCAAAAAATAAAAAATAAAAAATAAAAAAAAATAAGATTACAGAGAAACAGCCTAAGGCTTCCAAACAGCCAACCTTAATCTATACAGTAACCTTACAGTAACTACCCGGTGATAGATATCCTCAAGGCTGTGTAAGAGCAGACTAGACTCCTCTGCAAATGTTAGATTTGAGAAAAATCAAAGAAGCAATAGTCTCATATGGCATCCACTCATCTTTCATGAATCAAATGTTAAACTCGTGGTCAACTTGTAATAGAATTATCCCTCAAGACTGGAGAGATTGGGTCACTGTCTTAGAGGCTTGTCCTCAATTACAATGGAGGACCTGGTGGAAAGATGAGGCTAAGACCATTGAACAATGAAGTAGGGCTTGAAATTTCCCAAGATCAACTAGTTGGAGAAGGCAATTATGCTGATATAAAAAGACAATCTTTACATTATGACCACACCCTGGCTTTTTGCAAAACAACAGTCTTGAATGCTTGGGACAGAATTAAAGAAGTAAGAAAGAAAATTGAGTCATTTACAAAAGTTATACAGTGCCCAAAAGAAACGTTCACTGATTTCTTACAAAGATTGACTCCAACAATAAATAGAATGATACCAAATTCAGAATCTAGACAGATAACAATTGAATCTCTGGCTTTTGAAAATGCTAACACACAATACAAAACTATAATTAGGCCATCCATCAGCACCCTTGTAGGAATGGATCTGAGATACAATGAATATTGAGTCTCATGATCCTGATGATGCTTGAATAGGAGAGGTGATTTCCAGAGGTTTGAAGAAAAATTGAAATGTCATATGTTTCAATTTCAGCAAACAAGTTCACCCAAGAAGGGACTATAAACAGGGTGATCCTAGAAACAATGTTTTTTTCAAGGAATTATCCCAACAGAATGCCTCTCCCTTCTAGATTATGCAGAAGGTGTGGCAAAGGCAGACATTGGACTAACAGGTATAGATCAACAAGGAACAGTCAAGGTAATCTTTTGCCATTGGGAAACTCACTGATAGGCCTCTCAAAGGCTCTGATGTCAAATTCTGTTCAGTCCTTTTCTACCATCATGGAAGAAACTCCATTATTGAGCAATTAAAGAACCTAATGCCTACTGTAAAATAACAACAAAAAAAAATAACCAAAAAAAAATACTGCTCTGTGCTCTGAATAATAGAACAGCTATAGAAGAGAGAACAAAAAATTCGGGAAAAATCATACATCAAAATTGATAAAGATTAGATTTTGAAACTCCCCAAAGTTAGAGTTGGGGAAGGGTTTTGTTTTTGTCTTTCAGGAGAATGAAGACAAAAGGAATCTGAAGAACACTGGACAAATGAGACATCTGAAAGAAAATGGCAAATGATCCAGACAAGTATCCCACAAAAGAAATTTTCTGCAGTGAACCATGAGCATGCCTAAGAGTGACTTTGAAGTCTCCAAGAGATGATGGGACCCCACAATGACAATTTCAGCATGACAATGATAATGCCATTAAGCTGACAAACAAGACCCAAGGATCAATTTTGGACTACAAACTGCTTAGGACAATATCAAGATGGCTAGCTGAGATGATAAAGCCTCACAGACTACTCCAGTCAGGACTTGGCCATAATCCTAAGTTTTCTTAGTGTCCGCATAAGAGTACCAGCACCCCTAATCACAGAAAGTAGCCTAGAAAATTAAGCTCACATTCCAAAAAATCGATTATGGATGTTTGTCTTTGTTTAGGGGTTGGTTAAAAATTGTTATTGATCATAGTCAATCTCTTTCTAAAACAAAAAAGGGGGATATGATATAGGAATGTATTATATAGAAATGATAGGATAAAAAGTAGATTATTGAATCTACTCTGAAAAGAAGAAAAAGGAATATAGATATAAGATATAAAGGTAGCCGGGCAGTGGTGGCGCACGCCTTTAATCCCAGCACTTGGGAGGCAGAGCCAGGTGGATCTCTGTGAGTTCGAGGCCAGCCTGGGCTACCAAGTGAGTTCCAGGAGAGGCGCAAAGCTACACAGAGAAACCCTGTCTCGAAAAACCAAAAAATAAAAAATAAAAGATATAAAGGTAGATATTGAATATACTTTTAAAAAGCAACTACTAGTTTTATAGTTTTAAATATTTACGTTGGGATGGATTTTTGTATATTATATGCAAATTTTGTATAGTGATACAAAGTTGAGATTAATTTTGTTAGAAAATACTGTATATAGACTGTTAATCTTGTTCAATGTATTGTACCTATACAACTCACTTAATGTAATGTAATTTTCTTGTCCTTAAAAATTATTATTACCAACGCCTTAGGATATAAAGAAATGCAGGTTAGTTATTAGTTACCTATTACAATGGAACTTGTCAGGTTAGGTATGTTTTCAAGGTCAAAGAGACATATTTTAGATAAACAAGTTACCTTCAAACACTTCAGAGATCTACAGAATATGGCATTTAAGATGTTTTAATAACACAGATTTTTTTATGGCAATGGGACCTATCTGCTCCTGGCAGCACCAATCTACTTCAGAGAAGATGATGGGCATTGAAGAAACTCCATATGGAGCTTACTTTCTTTGTGGCAAAAGTTAGCCACTGGGCAAGAAAGTGCCTTTGCCTTGACTGCTGACATTATGCTGTCCAAATGGACAAACAGGACACAAAAGAAAGGACTGCCATACCTTGCCAAGACAAGGTAGGAAGACCTTTCAGAAAATTCTGCTTCACAGAAAAGTCTGTCAGACATTCTAAGTCTGTAGGCTGAAGATGGATACCCCAACATTGCAGAGAAATTTTGGGTGACCATCCAGGCAGCCAGCTGTTTCTGTCACTTCTCACATTTTTTTGGAAGTCATGTATTTGCACTTTCTGCTAACTCAGTTAATATTAATTCTTTCTTGGGTCTCTGAGTGAGTTGAAGATTAGATAGTTGTAGTTATAGTTTTCCTTGTTAACAAATTCATAAAAGAAACTCACTGAAGAGGTATAAAGTGTATGTTTGAAAGACATCAAAAAATAGTTCTGGGTTGGTAATACAACTTAGGACAAAAAGTGAATTAGGTACAATATTTTGGACTCACCAAAATAGGGTAGATATTGGAGTATTTTCTCTGAATTTCTCAAATGTTTATGAACTGGACATTGTTAATGTAATTCTTGACTGTACATATTGTATATACTTATTGTATTTGTTTTATATACTTTTTCTTATATTAGTTATACTCTTCTTTTATTATTTTAGACAAGAAAGGGGAAATATATACATGCAATATAGATATGTATTTCTAAATATAACCTGTTGAGTCCACATAACATTACTTGTGTATATCTTCTCATAGCTGCCTATTTGACTCTAGACAACTAATTGGTGTTCTTTTCCCTGGGGAAGACATCCTCTCTTGCTGCCAGCTTTCCTCAGTTACCTATAGCTTTTGTGTAGGGTTAAAGCCTCATGGGCATTTCCCCACCCACTTTGGCATGTCCATTGGTATCATCCTTGTTCACCTTATGTTTGGGCATTCAAGCTGATGAGACTATAAGGTAGTGGCTTCTGATGTTACTAGTTCACACAATCTCAGAGAAAACACCCTGGTCTTCTGGCTCTTAACTCTCCCATCTCTTCTACCATGTTCACTGAGCCTTGGATGCACGATTATTTTGTAAATGTATCCATTTGGACTGGGCTTCACAACTCTGTATTTTTTTTTTATTATTTTGCAGTACAATTCAGTTCTACATATCAGCCACAGACTCCCTTGTTCTCCCCCCTCCCGCCCCCCTCACCTTCCCCCCAGCCTGCCCCCCATTCCAATCTCCTCCAGGGCAAAGCCTTCCCCACAGACTGAGATCAACCTGGTGGACTCAGTCCAGGTAGGTGGTCCCCTCCTCCCAGGCCGAGCCAAGGGACCCTGCATAGGCCCCAGGTTTCAAACAGCCGACTCATGCAATGAGCACAGGACTCGGTGCCACTGCCTGGATGCCTCCCAAACAGATCAGGCCAATCAACTGTCTCACCTACTCAGAGGGCCTGATCCAGTTGGTGACCCCTCAGCCATTGGTTCATATTTCATGTGTTTCTGTTCGTTTGGCTATTTGTCTCTGTGCTTTATCCAACCTTGGTCTCAACAATTCTCACTCATATAAACCCTCCTCATTCTCGCTAATTGGACTCCCAGAGATCCACCTGGGGCCTAGTCATGGATCTCTGCATCCAGATCCCTCAGTAGTTGGATGAGGTTTCTAGCATGACAATTAGGGTGTTTGGCCATTCTATCACCAGAGTAGTTCAGTTTGGGCTGTCTCTCGACTATTGCCAGCAGTCTGTTGTGGGGATATCTTTGTGGATTTCTGTGGGCCTCTCTAGCACTTTGCTTCTTTCTATTCTCATGTGGTCTTCATTTATCATGGTCTCCTATTCCTTGTTCTCCCTCTCTGTTGTTGATCCAGCTGGAATCTCCTGCTCCCCCAAGCTCTCTTTCCCTCGACCCTCGCCCTTCACTACCCCCATTCATGTCCAGGCTGTTCATGTAGATCTCATTCCATTTCTCTGTCATTGGGCGATCCCCGTGTCCTTCTTGTGGTCCTGTTTTCCAGGTAGCCTCCCTGGTGATGTGAGTAGCAGTCCAGTCATCCTTGTTCCACATCTAGTATCCTCTTATGAGTGAGTACATACCATGTTTGTCTTTCATCCCAAGTTGTTTTTAGTCAGGTGTGGCTGGAGCTATCTCCAGTCCCACCCAGGCCGGTATCCACTCAGACTCAAATAAACATATAGATACTTATATTATTTGTAAACTGTATGGCGATGGCAGGCTGCTTACTATCGGTTTTTATGTCTTAAATTAACCCATTTTTATAAATCTATACCTTACCACATGGCTCGTGGCTTACCAGTATCTTACATCATGTTTCTCCTCATGGTGTCTGGCAGCATCTCTCTGCCTCAGCCTTCCACTTCCCAGAATTCTCTTTTCTCTTTGTCCCATCTATACTTCCTGTCTGGCTACTGGCCAACCAGCACTTTATTTATTAACCAATCAGAACAACATATTTACAGCATAGAGAACATCCCACAGCAGTCAGCCTGTTTATAACAGCAAATATCCAAATATCCAAAAATCCAATAGTATAGCATCACATGTCTGAATGGTATCAAAGATAAGACAAATATATGACTGAATAAAACAGTAGAGACAAATTAGGATTTTAAAATTGAATTTAATAAAGATAACTAAAGACAAAATGAAAAAGAAACATGAAGACTTAATAATGCAATGTGAATATCCAGGGGAAAACTTACAATTAGAATGGACCAAATAGAAGATAGAATATCAGGACTTGAGGGTAAACTAGAGAAACTGAATCACTCAAGTAAAGAATATGGTAAGTTCTAAATACAGTGAAGAAACACTCAGGAATTATGGCACTTACAGGAAGAGCAAAGCTTCAAATTTAAGTTATAGAGGAAGGAGAAAAACTCAAGGCAAAAGGCAAGATCATAGAAGTGAACTTCCCAAAACTAAGAAAAGATATTTCCAAACAGATACAGGAAGCACACCAAATAGACAGTATCATAAGAGAAGACACAACATGTTGCAGTGAAAAAACTAAGTAAAGAGAACCAGAAAATGTATTGAAAGTTGTAAGAGAAAAATCACAAGTAATGTATGAGAGAGAAAAGCTGATCAGAATAACATTATATTTTTCAACAGAAACTTTAGAGGCCAGAATCACTGGAGCAATGTACATCAAGTTCCAAAAGACAACAGAGGCCAACTGAGACTTAAAAAAACTGTGATACAATTTAAAAGAAAATAGTGAATAAAGGTAATGAAAATGGTACTCAGTGTAAGTAAATTTAAAAGGTAATAAAAATGCTACACATAATTAAATATGGATGCTGTTTATCATATTGGGCAAGTTTTTTTCTCTTTTGTAGATTTCTATTACTTCTAATCATTTTTAAATTATGTATAGATGTTAAGTTTATTCATTTTGTATTATTTATCAAACCAACTTATTAGTTAAGCCTGGCTTATGGTGTGTTTTAGAGCATGTTTGACCTATGATTATAAAGTTATATATTCCTGAGATAAATTACAATTAATAGATTCATGTATTTCACTTGCTAACACATTGCTTTTGCATCTGTGTTCATAATTTTCAATCAACTGCAATTTTCTGTAATCTAGGCAATTGCTCTATCACTGACTGCATCCTCAACTTAGACTGCAATCTATGCGTGCAAGCCAAACTCTGCACCAATGATAGTATCCTCAGCTTTGGCTAAACTGGAGTCATCAGTGGAATGATGGAACCTCAACTGAGAAAATGTCACTTTCAGCTTGACCCATAGGACACTTTCTTGATTGATGATAGTGGTGGTTTGAATAGGAATGTTCCCCATTCTCTCAAATATTTGAATTCTTGGTCGTTAATGAGTGGAGTTACTTGAGAGAGATTAGGAGGTGTGGCCCTTTGGGAGTTAGTTTAGCCATGTTGGAGTGGGTGTGGCCTTGTTGAAGGAAGTATGTCACTGAGAGTGGGCTTTGAAGTTTCAGAAAGCTATGCCTGGCTTATAGTTTCAGAGGTTTAGTCTCTGTCTCTGTCTCTATCTATCTATCTATCTATCTATCTATCTATCTATCTATCTATCATCTATCTATCTCTGCTTGCTGACTGAAGATCCAGATGTAGAAGTCTCAACTACTCTTCCTCACCATGTCTGCCTGCCATGAAGATAATGGAATAAACAAGTGAAACTGTAAGCAGGCCCCAGTTACATTATTTCTATTATAAAAGTTGTGCTCATGGAGTCTCTTCATAGTAAGAGAGTACTAAGACAGAAGTTGGTCTAAGAAGTGGGGTATTACTGCCAAAATGTCTAACCATAATTTTTGTTAGCAGAATGTTGACTTGGAGAATTTGCATTAGGAAAAGTGTTTAACGCTTTAAGTGCCGTTTAATGAGCCATATTGGTGTGAGCATGAAAGACAGTAGTACTAAGGGTGATTTAAACTACAGGGGCCTGGCTCAAGAGGTTTCAGAGTGGAATTACTTGAGAGAGATTTTTAGTATATTGCCTAGGGATTGTTCTTGTCATAAGTTGGTGAAGAATGTGGCTGCTTTTTGCCTTTGTCTGAACAGTCTGTCTTAGGCTAAAGTGAAGGGATTTGGATTAATTTGGTTGGCATAAAAAATCTCAAAAAAAGCATAGTATTGACTTTGTTGTGTGGTTATTAATGTTCACTCTTATGATGATTATAATAAAAAGAAGCAAGCTGAGCAAGTACATTTGCAAAATGTACAGATTGGGGAGAAAAAGGGCACCAGAAAATGGAATAGACCTAAGTCCTGTATTTAAGGAGATAGATTAAAGAATATCCTGATATTAAATAGAATGAGTGGTAACCTGGGGGCAGGACCCCAAGTAGATAAGCTTCAAACTTGTTGAAAGGAATTAAAGAAAAGCTTAAGCAGTGAAGAAAACCATCAAAAATAGAAAGCTGATACAGATGTAATTGAATGAGGTGGGGGGCATGTTTACCCCCAATAAACAATAGAAATTGGCAGCATTTGGTCATGTGGTTCTGGCTTTAAATCAATGATACAAGAAAAGGGTTAGTGAGTCTCCTGCTGTCACTAAAGAAAGCTTCTGAAGCCAGGCATGTGTCAGGGGTATCCCTGCAAGGAGGCCCAGAGAGAACATTGTGTGAAATTGTTAAGGTGAAGCCTGAATTGCCTTGGAGACCCAAAGATGTTGGAGATATCAGAATCATGGGATACCTACCAAGAAAATCTGCAGACTGTGTATGGAATCAGTCCAAGAGAAAGAAGTTTGTTGCATTCAATAAAACTGAAAGGATTGGAGATCTGAAGAGAATGCTTTAACAACAGACATGGATATGTAGAGTTTGGAGTTTTCTGTGCTGTTTTAGTTTTTTGTTTGTTTGTTTGTTTGTTTGTTTGTTTTCAATATTTCTTCACTATGCTCCCTTTCCTCCCTTTTGGAATAGTAATGTATGTTCTGTGCCATTGTATGTTGGAAGTATGTGATCTGCTTTCGTATTTTGAATTTACAAGGGATTGTAATTAAGCAATTGTCATGAGTCTCAGAAGAGTTTTTTTGGAATTTTAAACAGTCTTGAGACTGTTATTGACTGTGGGAATTTGACTGAATACATTTGGCATTATGATGTGACTGCAAGCCTACTGGGACCAGGGAGTGGAATGTAGTGGTTTGAGTAGGAACGGCACTCATATGCTAAAATGTTTGCATGTTTAATCATTAGGGAGTATGTCGCGTCCGCCTCGACCAGCAAGGATGACGTGACGCCAGACTCTTCTCTAAGCAGTTTATTCAGGAACTTTGAACAATCTTCTGACCCCGGGGATAGTCTTTTTCTTCTTCTCTCTCTCTCTCACTCTCACTCTCTCACTCTCCTCTCTCACTCTCACAGTCACCCTCACAATCACTCACACGAAAGCCAGCCCACGCCCTTTTATAGCCACTGGGCAAATCAACCCTGTGGTGCCACGTGAACATTGCTGCTAGGGTCAGACACGTGCAAGCAAGCCAGATTAGGTCCAGGTGTGCAGAAGCAAGCCAGATCCTAGCCTTAGCCAAATAAGGAGCACCTGCCATCGGGAAGGCAGGAGCCAGACGCTGCGCCATCTTTGAGGCACAGCCGTGCAGGGCTCTCTACAGGAGTAGAGCTACTTGAGGGAGATTAGGAGCAGTGGCATTGTTGGAATAAATTGGCCTTGTTTGAATGGGTGTCACCTTGCTGGCGGAAGTGTATTGCTGGGGGTAAGCTTTCAGGTTTCAGAAGCCCAAGCCAGGCCCACGGGCTCACTCTCTCTTTCTGCCTGCTGTCTTGGACCTAGATGTAGAACTCTCAGCTACTCTACAGTACTGTTTGCAAGCATACTGTAATGCTATCTGCCTTAACAATACTAGACTAAACCTCTGAAACTATAAGCAAGCTCCAATTAAATGCTTTCTTTTATAAGAGTAGCCATGCTCATGTTGTCCCTTCACACTGACAAAGAAAATGACCAATGTGGAAGAGCCAAACTACTGGGGCTGGAGTCATTCCTGTGTAGGTGGTACTGGTTCTATAAGAAAGCAAACGGAGTAAGCAAGGAGGACCAAGTCAGTAAGCACCATGGTCTCTTTTTCAGTTCCTGCCTTGATTTCTTGCCCACTTCATTCAGTAATGGACTGTATAACACAAATCTTAAAAAGTCTTACAATAAAAAGCTTAGAGCCAGTTATTGGGATGAAAGCTGAAAGATCGGAGAAGCAGAACATCCGACCACTAGCTTACCTCTACAAAACCCTCAGCCTCAAGAGAGTGAGTTCCTGTTTCCTCACACCTTATATACCTTTCTCTGTCCAGACATCACTTCCTGGGATTAAAGGCATGTGTGCTTTCCAGTACTGGAATTAAAGGTATGTGTGCCACCACTGTCTGGCTCTGTTTCCAGTATGGCCTTGAACTCACAGAGATCAAGATGGATCTCTGCCTCCCGAGTGATAGGATTAAGGGTATGTGCCACTATAGTCTGACCTCTATGTCTAATCTAGTGGCTGGCTCTGTCCTCTGATTCCCCAGGCAAGCTTTATTGGGGTACACAGTATATCACCACATTGGACTGTAAAAAACATTATGAGAAATAAATCCCTTTCTTCTCAACTTGTTTTGGGTGATACTGATTTTCACAGTGGTAGAAAGCAAGCTAAGAGAATAGACATCTTTCTCTTTGATCACACTGAAAGAATTCTTACATTCTATAATGTATTGGTCCTGTTGAGAAGATGTTAAATTGTAATTCATTGAGGGTAATTATCCTTTTTCTTCAGCTTTAAGAGCCACTATTTATTCATATTCATCTCCTGTTGTGTTGTTTTTATTTTTCCTTGTATGGGCTAATTATAAGCTTAGTTTTTTTTTGGTTTTTTTTTGTTTTTTTTTTGTTTTTTTTTGTTTGTTTGTTTTTTTGAGACAGGGTTTCTCTGTGTAGCTTTGTGCCTTTCCTGGAACTCACTTGGTAGCCCAGGCTGGCCTCGAACTCACAGAGATCCGCCTGGCTCTGCCTCCCGAGTGCTGGGATTAAAGGCATGAGCCACCACCACCCGGCTTTAGATATTTCTTAATTGATTAAAAGTCTTTATCTTGAGTAACTTTAAATAGCTCCATCTTTATTATATTTAAAGGCATTTTTTCCAATGAATATATAATGCATGTGTAGAAGTTTGAAAGAAAATGTCACCCAAGAGAGTGGCACTATTTGGAGGTGAGACTTCATTGGAGTAAGTATGGCTTTGTTAAAGAAAATATGTCACTGTAGAGGCAGGACATGAGGTCTCTTTTGCTTAAGTTTTGCTCAGTATATGACAGAGCCCCCCCTTCCTTTTGTCTTCTGCTCTTGATGTAGCCAACACCATGCCTGCCTGAATGCTACCATGCTCCCTATCATGATGATAATGGACTGAGCCTCTGAAACTGTGAGCAAGCCAACCCAATGAAATATTTTATTTTAAAAGAGTTTGCTGAGGTTGTGGTGTCTCTTTATAACAATAGAAACCTAATTAAGACAGAAGTTGGTGCCAGATCCTGGGTTATTGCTGTGACAGGCCAGATGAAGTATTTAGAGGAATTTTGACTTTGGTACTTTGGGTTATGAAAACAGTGGAATGCTTTATGTACTGCTTAATGGCACATACTAGTAGGAGCATAGGAGAAAGTGGTGCTGAATATGGTTTGATGAACTGTGGAGGATTTGCTCAAAAGGTTACAGAGTGGAAGAATTTTAGTATGTTTCCTAGAGATCATTCTTGTGACATTTTGTGGCTGCCTTTTTCCCTTGTCCAAAGAGTCTGCCTGAGACTAAACTGAAGATTAGTCTTTGGATTAATCCCATTTGGACAGGAAATCTCAAAACAGACTGGTATAGATTCTGTCATGTGGTATTTTAGTAGTAACTCTAATGAAGATTTGTAATAAAAAGGAGCAAGCTGAACAAAGTAAATTATAAAATGTAAATTTTGAGGAGGAGCACAAAAAAGTGGAATGGAACTAAGTCCTGTGTTCACAGAGATAAATGGATAAATTGATCTAAAAAATAGAATAAATGGAGTAAGTGGTGAACTCAGATCAAAATCCCACACAGCCAACTTTCTAACTTGTGAAAAGGAACTAAAATCCTAGCACTAGGAAGACAAAGGTTGTTGAGGGTAAGGCCAGCAAGTTTACCAAGCAAGTTTTAGGAAGCCAAGCTTAGGCAGTGAAAGACAGAAAGCTGGTGAAGATGTAATTGAATAAGGGGGCCATGTTTCAACTCCAGTAACCAGCAGATCTTGGCAGGTTCAGCCATGTGGTTCTGGCTTTAGAATTAAAGACAGAAGAAAGGGGCTAGGAATTTTTTTCCATGACTAAGGAAAGCTGCTGAGGCCAGGGATGTGTCAAGGGTGTCTCTGAATGGAGGCATAGAGACGCCAATGTGTGAAGCTGTGAAGTTGAATCCTCAACTTCCCTGGGGACTCCAAGATGTTGGAGATGCCAGAGCCATGGGATGCTTACCTAGGAGAGCTTCTCATAGGGATTGGAACCAGCCCAAAAAAAAGAAGTATGTTGTAGTCAACAAAAAGGAATTGGAGAGCTGAAGAGCACTTTGACATCAGACATGGATAGGCAAAGTTTGGAGTTTTCCCACCTGCTTTTTGGTCTCACTTTGGTCCAGTATTTCCTCACTAAGCACCTTTCCCTATGTTTTGAAATGATAATGTATATCCTGGTCCATTATATGTTGGAGTATGCAATCTGCTTTTTGATTTTGATTTTACAGGTGATTACAATTAAGAGACTGCATGAACTCAGAAGAGAATTTGAACTATACACTTTTAAATAAGTTTGAGACCATTATAGACTATAGGGACTTTTGAAGTTGGACTGAATGCACTTTTTGCATTATTATATGATTATAAGCCTTTGGTGGTCAGGGAGTGGAAGTGTGGTTGTTTGAAAGAAATGACCCTAAGAGGAAGTGGCCCTATAGGAAGTGTGGCCTTGTTGGAGGATGGGGATGAGCTTTGAATTTTCTTTTCCTCAAGCTTCCCTCAGTGTGACAGTCAGTCTGCTTCCTGTTGCCTGCAAGATATATCACTCTCAGCTATGGCACCATGTCTACTTGCATGCTGCCATGCTCCTATCATGGTCATAGTGGACTGAACCGCTGAAACGGTAAGTGATACACTCTCAATTAAATGTTTTCTTTATAAGAGTTGCTATTGTCATGGTGTCTCTTTACAGCAATAGTAAACCATAAATAAAGACAGGTACTATGAAACTCATTCCCTATTCAGTCCAATGGTTGAAGAGGAGTATCTAGATTCACTGTAGTAAGACTGGCTACAATGTATGCATCACGATCAGTTTTTCTAAAATTGTTTTATGCAAGAAAACACACATTTTACAAAAAGGTTAAAAACACAATGTTACAAAAAGAGTAGCATGATTATGCCAACTAATGGCCCCAAAAGAGGTTTGAGCCAGGAATGTCAAGACTATGCATTGCCTCCATGAGAGATATTCTTTAGTAGTTTAATTCCAGAGGTATAATCCTTTCATCTTAAAACAAAGTTACCAATGTTTGAAACCTCGAATGCAGCAAAACAAACAGAAGAATTTATGAAGGTATTGTGAATGGAAATTCCAAGAAAGAAACTGTACCTTCAAATAACACTTCTGCAAGTTTGATCAACTGATTAGAACTTCAATGATTATAAAAGTTCGGAGACATCTGGAGCCAGATTATTTTGGGCCTTCCTTTACCATCTTGGTATGCATTTATTGTCCTTCTCTGTATCTAATTTATCATCTTTGTGACCATTAGGTAACTCATTTACAATGTGCAAACAGAACATGGGTTTTCTAATTAGCCAAAAAATAAGAGTGATGACAGATAGCCCCTGAGACTCATAGCAAGTATCTCTACTTTGCTTTAGCCTACATATCTATTAATGTAAACAATGTACTTGACAGAAAAACAAAAACAAAAACAACAGCAACAACTTGGTTTATGACTTTTTTGTTCTGTTACTTAAAATACTTCACCAAACTGCTTCCATGTTAGAATGTGGATATTGGAGTAACTTAAATCTATGGTCTAAGGCCCAGGTTATTCATATTTGGGTCTAAAATAAATTCTCTCTTCTCTCCTTTTGAGGTAAGAACTGTTTTCTTGTTGTTTGTTTATTGTTGTTGTTTTATTCAACAGAAACCATTGAAGGAATAGCTTAAAAGAAAAATGAGCATAGACTGAAGTTGCTGAGTACTGAAATTACAGTAATGGGTATAAAGGCCTTATCGGGTGTTACAGAAAAGTTTTTTTTTTCCTATTTTAATAGAACTTTTTCTTCTCCTAAGTAAACTTCTAGTGGTTTTCAGGTAAAAGTGCTATTATCTTTAAGATGCTCTTGTGGCTATAATGACTCAGAAGCAAAGCTTACATTTTAGAGAATTACTTTCTTCTCAGTGGTGAAGTAGCCTCTATCCACATCAAGAAGCTGTCAGCAAACACCAGAAGATAGTGATATCATTGGAACAGAAATGTCACTAAAATATGATTTTATGGGAAAATTTGCAAGACTGAGGCTGACAACCATATTTCACTTGACTTTTGGATGTCCCCTTCTACAGTGGTTTCTACACAAGTTCATGTACTGCGGGGCTCTGAGTTATCAATTAATGCAGAGAATGAAACTCCGTATTGGAATGAAAATCCACATTTTTAAGTTTCATGTTGGGAGTTACCTCAAGTGGCTTCATGTTCATTTACAGGCACTTGAATGTGTTTTATCAGTGTGCCTTGTGCATCATTAGTCTTTAAGGGCAGCCATCATTAGAGCTAAAGACCCATTTTACAATGTTTTCCCTCATTTCTGGGGGTCAGAATCCTCTTGTTCATAACAAAGGTGAGATAAGTCATTTTCCAATACTCAGGTTCCCATACCCATGACAAGAATTGCTCCTTTAGAATCATCTTAGTTGGTTGTTATTTGCCTTAAATCTATATTTCCAGGCTAATGTTGTCTATCATTTGAACTTGTTCTTGTGTATACAATTATTTCCCTTAAACCTTTTAGATTGTCTCCCTTGTATTCCTATTGAGAAACTTAAAATCCAAATTTGTTAAGGTAATTTTAGTATCATGTGTCCTATTGCTTCACCTGGCTTTTTTATAACATCTAGAATGGATTGTCTAATAAAGTAATAATGTAGTGATAACTAATACTTTGAAAATATAATAATCACTGTTTACTGAAAACTTAATCATATCCTTGCCAGTGTTAAGTTTTAGCTTTCATAAATCTTTAAGTGTTTTATCTGTCCTTGTGCAACCTGCTTAGTTTTTTAATTTCTTCTATCCTCTTTTGTTACCTTAGATTTGGGAAAAATCTCTTCCTGGTTACCTGATAATACTGGGGAATTCAGAGTCCACTCTTGGGGTTCATAGTTTTCATTGATAAAAGACTTTAAGAATGGACTTGAGGCTGTAGATGTGGCTCAGATGTTAATAGCAATTACTGTTCTTGAAGAGGACCTGGGTTTGGCACTTGGCACTACTCCAGTAACCCAAGTTCTAGGGAATTTGATACCTTCATTTGACTTGGCCTCGGGTACACATGTGACACAGATACACCCACTCAGTTACACACACACTTACACATAAAATAAAAATAAATTCGCATTAAGTTTTTAAACAAATTTCAGAATCTACACCTATAAAATTTCAACATTATGACTGCCTAAACATGACACAAACAAAGACAATACCAACAGACATGCTAACATGGACGCTCATGAGGCCTCAATTTTAGAGAATTACAGCTAACAAAGGAATCCAAAGAATGGTAAAAATAGTATTCCCCAGGGAAGAGCACACCAGTGCATCATTCAAAGCCCAACAGTCAGTCTTGAAAATATACAAATATAAGGAAGATTATATGAATAGAGCAGGTTGTATTGATGCTTTTAGAATTATACACATACACATATACACATGCAAATATGTGCATGTGTGTGTGTATTCAAAACAACAATTAATGGACAAAAAAGGTCATATATTTGAAAGAGAGTAAGAAGAAGGTACATGGGAGGGTTTGGAGGAAGGAAAGGGAAGAGGGAAATGATGTAATTAATGATGTAATTATATTACAATCTTGAAGAAAATCTTAAAAAAAATCGGACTCAGCCAGAACTTCAAAGATGATTTTATTAGAGTTTTTAAAACCTCAGGAATGGAAACCTGCATATCTTACCATCTATAGAGTAGGAGAATGGAGAAGGGAAGAAAAGCCATGCCATTTCATTTAAGCCTACATGCAGGTCAAACTCATACCAATGGACACTCAGCTGGCAGGGTGGAAATCTTTGGCAATGGAGTGAAGCCCAAAATGTCAGAGAAACATGTTAAGAACTGAGAGAGAAAGAAAAAAAAAAGAAAATGTTTTCTTTCTTGTGTACTCGGTTTTGTGATTCAGGCAAGGAATTATCTAGTTAAAAGGGAATTTATTCTTCATAGTTTTTTATATGCTTAACGTGATTCCTCTTCCTAGGTATGATTCTTTGGCCAGGAGATTGATCAACCCAATTGAAATGCTGATATCTACCCAGGCCAGACATTTCTTATTTGGGACCAGAAGAAAAGAATTTCCCCTTAATTACTGCCCCTGGGTCAAAGTTCTGTCCAATTGTGGAACAATTATTTGCTTTCCTTTAGGAAAGGACCACCACCTAAAAATCATTTCTCAGTTGGGTTTTTCCTCTCAATTCACAGCTTCATTACCTAAAATATACCCCACACAGTGTTCTCATGCCTTTTACTAATGATTCTGTTCTGTTGTATTTGTCTTCAGAAAATGTATTTTCCCTTAACAATTACTATAAGACAATCAAAACATAGTAAGCTCTATTTAAAATATAGGAGATGTTCTTAGCAATCCTGGAGACATTTTCATTCATTTATTTACTTATCAACAAAGTTGGATTAAGCAATCTATTCAATGTATAAGTCCTATTGTAAGAGGCATTTTAAATCAGTTTTTGTTCAAAAGGATTTATTTTTCTTTTGAGCTCAAAAGACAATCATCTCCTGAGTACACGTCCATACCCACAAGATGGTCTAAGTTGGACCATCTGATAAGACAAGAGTGGAGACATTGATCAGTCAGATAGCACCTTACTGAAACTGTGGAATCCCAAGTACCTCCTGTGTTTTGTTTTAATCTTTACTCTTTAAATTTAAAGCCATATCGATAGCACAAAGCCATAAAACTTGTTCCAACAACCGAGCCACATTGATTAAATCTCTCTAACTGTCACCACTCCTTTGTATGTTTAATTGACATTTGGAACAGGTGGCTAAACTTAGTCTGTTGGGACTGATGAAGCTAAGGTATTTTTATCCTTTGAAACTTTAATTATACTATGAACTAAAAAGGATTTTGGCTTATTTAAAAATTTTAACTTACACGAGCACTAACTTATAAGCTAATTTAGTATCAAGTAAATATTATAAAAACACAAAGCATGTAGCTAGTACATGCTCACATAACCATAAATAAAAATAGATTTGAAAACAAACATTTTTGTAGCTTATATTTACAGTTACCATTTAGATGACATCATTTGTCAGTTGCTATGTTAGGCAGTTGATCTGATTACATCCTACGCAGTATTTGGAAACCCTTAATCCAAAATACGTACTTCCAATGATACAGCTCAATAGAACCAAAAGTGAATGCCTTTACCTCAAACTCTATAGTCTCACCTATAAGACACCAAGCAGGCTGAACAGCAAGCAACAGTTTGGCTTTTAAATGACCCATTTTCTTCCTGTCATTTTACATCAGAGAAAACTCAGATAAGAACCTTGAATAATCTGTTCCTCTAAATGAGAAAGGCAGGGACAGACAGGCAGTAGTTCTCATATCTCAGTGTCATAATTATAGCTAAACATTTATTCTAAAGATGTCAGATAGTAGTTATCTCTCTTTGTAAATAAAACCGTGACATAGCTTTTCTTTCTATTATATTCAGAGTGAATTTACCAAGATCCTGAATAATATGTTGCTTACGTGCTTGTATCTCTTGGAATTTCCATTTAAGAAGGGAAATTTAAAATAAAGAGCTTTGGCAAACAAGTATGTATATATACATACATATACATGTATATATATATATATATATATATATATATGAACTTTTGTAAAAATTGTACTTTTTGTATATTAAGAGTATTTCTAAAAAAAGAAATAGCAGTAAATTGAAAGGAATTTTGATGTATGCTTTTTAAAAATGCTTTTAACAACAAAGTATTTTTTATTTTTTTTAACTTTTCATTGATTTATTTATGGATTTCACATCATACATCCAGATCCCAATCATCTCCCCATCCCCTTGCTTCTGCTCTCTGCCCTTGCAACCTCTCCCCCCCCAAAAAAAAATTAAAAGTAAATAAAAAAAAACCAAAGTAACAACAATAAATAAAAATAAAGTGAATTTCAGCATGGAAGCTGTAGTGTGGCCCAGTGAATAACATAGTAACAGTATACCCTTCAGCCCATATAACTTTACTTGAAAGTGTTCACTGTATTGAGTCATTGGTCTGGTGTAAGGCCTCTGGCCCTCACTAGGACTCCTCTTGGATATCCTAATGTTGCATTGTGTCCTGGAGATCCTGTAGCTTTGGATCTGCAGGTCCAGGCCCTTCACATGCTCCAGCAGTTCATAGGTGAGGTGGGTGTTGGGGTGTGCTACCTACTAGTCCTGTTTCTGGGCCTGGGTGGTAGCTAGATTGGTCAGCCTGCCAGCTTTCCCTCATCATCACTACCAAGTCTAGCTCTCAAACAGTGCCCCAGTGTAGAAGACAGCAAGGAATGGGGCCAGTTCTCCTGCTCTCACACGCTCAGGTTCAGCTAACCCACTCACACTGCCAGAACCAGCTCTGCTGTTTTGCCCAGATGTGGTGCAGGGCCCACTCTCTGGATTGCTGCCCTTGGTGAGGGGCAGGGCCAGCTCTCCAGATTTCATGCCACCAAGGTCAGCTCTCCTGATTGTTGTCTGAGACTCCTGTCACCATTGAAGGCAATGGGGATGCCCAGGATCTAGACCCAAAATTGGGGCCATGTGGGGGTTTGAGGGCGACGCTGACTTTGGATTCATAATGATCTGAGTGACCTGCACTACCAAACAGGACCATGGTGATATCCCAACCTGAGCTGTTGCCATAGACCACATCTGGATCCATGGTCCAAGCATAGCCAGGGTCTGTATTGAAATCCATGGCCCGTAGCACCACTAACAAAGTATTTTTTAAAATTTCTTGCTTTTGTTAGTCTCAAATATGTTAAACTATGAAATAAAATGTAATTTCTTTTAAAAATCTATTTTTCTGAAAATTCATATCACAATGTATATAGTCAATGTTTATTTCTGGGTTATTGCAATATTATCTTGGAACCCCAGTGAATTTTGTTTACACTCACAAATTGTATTGTTAGTGAAGTATTTTAGATGTGTATTGTGTCAGTAAAAGAGTTGTTTATATACTCCCCACCTTGGTCTCGTATTTTGTTCATTAATACTCTTCAGCTGTGTCATTTATTCCTTTTCTGTATGCACTAGATCAGGAGAGGCTTAACTTACATAGGAATGAGAGTTTAGCAATGTGGACATTTTTCTAAACCAATAAATATTATGAAGAATGACAAGATTAAAAGATCACTGCTGTGGGATGTTCTGTATGGCAAATGTGTTGCTAATTAGTCAATAAATAAAACACTGATTGGCCATTGGCTAGGCAGGAAGTGTAGGCGGGACAAGGAGGAGAATAAAGCTGGGAAGTGGAAGGCTGAGTCAGAGAGACACTGCCAGCCGCCATGATGACAAACAGCATGTGAAGATGCCGGTAAGCCACGAGCCATGTGGCAAGGTATAGATTAATGGAAATGGATTAATTTAAGCTGTAAGAACAGTTAGCAAGAAGCCTGTCACGCCCATACAGTTTGTAACCAATATAAGTCTCTGTGCTTACTTGGTCGGGTTTGAGCGGCTGTGGGACTGGCAGGTGAGAGAGATTTGTCCTGACTGTGGGCCAGACAGGAAAACTCTAGCTACAGATCACCAACTTTTAGAGCCAACCAATAAAGTGATAGTCAAAAGAAAAGTATATTTGTTGATATCTCTTTATGATACATTCAAGACACTTTAATTTTTTTCTGAAAAACATTTAACATGCCTCCAAGTAATATTTTAACATATTTTTAAGAAGTTTGAGCACACTTGAACAGGATAGATTTGTTAGGCCTTTGACAGTTTAATCTACTTTTTAACTATGATAAATTAACATCGTATTTTTATTTGAAAATTTCTTTAAATCATTTTATTTCTTGTATGTCTTCCAACAAGAATAAGTTTTGGCCTCATAGAAGTATCTCATGACTTGAGAGACTAAATCCATGCCTTTGTGGATGGGATTATCTTCTTTAATCAGAAGGAAAGGACACAATGAACCAGAAGGAAACAAAGTACAGTAACACAAAATGTCAGTAAGTCTTTGTTGACAGAGTAGAGGAGAAATATCAAGAAAGGCAAGAACCCGTTGCCTTGATATGCCCCATGCACCATGCCCCAAACTCTCTTGCTAGTGCAAGATGCAGGTCTTCAACATTCTACCTTTTCCCCTGTCTTGCCAAACTATACCATTCTCATGTCCCCATCTCTAAACCCGTGGCAATATGGGGATGGGACCACCAAGCCTAGAGGCTCTATCTCTGTCAGAAGGTGGCCCTGAATAATTCATCTGATTCTCAGAAACTCCAGCAGGAACAAGCTCCACTCCCTGAAGCACATTTCTAAGTGGTCTATTTCTGGTGATCCTCAAAGTCAGCCTCAGTCATCTTTCCATTCCAATAAGTAATCCTGAGGAGCAGCTTGGAACTGTCCTGGAGCCAGTGCCAGAATACAGTCAAGATCCAGAAAGGGATGTGCCAATAGGTTTATACAGACCAAGGAGTGCCCTGATGAAGTGTGTGTGTGTGTGTGTGTGTGTGTGTGTGTGTGTGTGTGTGCTTGCACAAATGATATGAAAAATAAGGACCACTCAGGAGGGAGCCTATCAGTATGATAAATGAAAGCAAGGGTCTAAAATCTTCTGGGATAATTATTCATCAGGCTCATTGCTCCAACATCCCTACTCCTCAACTACAGTATTGGAGCAGAAGCAAGGAAAATAGATGAGAAAGGCCAGAGAAATGCTCCTCAGCCTTTTTACCATTCCTTATTACAGATGTTGAGGGTGGGCAAAGCACATGTACATGCCTAGGAATTTGGGCTTGCCAAACTCAGCTGCCATTAGCTCCTGGATTGCTGGGGTCCTCATACCTCTATAACTACAATGATGTTTCCATTCTTGTGCTCCAATCCTGAAGCCCTGAAGGGAGGACATGAAGGAAAAGAGTAGAAATAAACAAAATGTTTTCAATCCAAGTAAGTTTGGGGAAATAATGGGCTTATGGTAGGAGTGGAGCAGTGGCCAAATGTCCTGTAGACCTAGGAACACCCTAGGGGCACCACAATTTTTTTTACTCTACCCTGCAAGTAGCCACTGACAATTGTGAACCAAATGGCTGCCATCTATCTTTGACTAGCAGACAGATTATTTTATTGTAATGAGATACCACCACATTGTTCACCATGAGGGTTGAGGCCCTATAACTCTGCAGGTACTGCATGTGCCCAGCTATCAAAAGGACATGTGCATGCTTGTCTAAAGAGATATATCCCAGGTTAGCAATTTATGTCAACATGGAAGAAAATTAAGGGGAGAGGGATGTTAAACATAACAAATAAAATTGCATCAGATCAGTCCACCAAGGAAGCTGACCCAACTCCTTTGATTACATTTATTGGAATGAGAAGGCCTTAAGGTCATGATGAGGCCTTAAAATGGAAGGGGGTGGGCATTAGACAGAACCAAGAGAGTAGATTGAAATCTCAACACGATGAGGCATTAAAAGAAAGGATAAGTCTCACCTAAAGCCTGGAAATGAGTTTCATTATGAATGAGAGATAGATCCAGGGAGTGAAAGTTAACCACAATGAGAGGCAAGTCAGGTAGAAGGCAGGGGGGATGTGAGCATCCTTCATCTCTGCACCTAATCTTTGAGGAGTATCAGACCCATCCCCCAAACAGAGAAGAGTCCTGATGTGTTTCATAACATTTAAGGGTGGTAGGAAGTTTCACATTATATTATTCAGTTCGGGATATATGACAAGGAACATGTAGGAGCCAGACACCATAAATTGAGATTTGTCAAGTAGTAACAGACTGCTGCTTAAGTCTTGTTGCAGAGAGAGATGTGTGAAACATTAGCCTGATTCAGGCTATGAGATCAAACTAAAAGTTCATGCAGGCTTTGTTCTAGAAAGGGGAAGAAAGGAAGAGTTAGAGTTGCTCATAGGAGAAGCTCACTTTTTCAGGATTAAAGAGAGGAAAAGAACCGTAGACGCTCTCAGGCACCTTTAGATTGGTTAGAAAGTTTTAAAGAGATTCAAAACAGAATTTTTACCTCTTAGAAAATGTCCCAGCCGGGCAGTGTTGGTGCATGCCTTTAATCCCAGCACTCGGCTGGCAGAGCCAGGCGGATCTTTGTGAGTTCGAGGCCAGCCTGGTCTACAAAGCGAGATCCAGGAAAGGGGCAAAGCTACACAGAGAAACCCTGTCTCGAAAAAAACCAAAAAAAAAAAAAAAAGAAAGAAAAAAAAAAAAGAAAATGTCCCTATAATTATAGGTGGATGCTTAGATATTGTGGGTGACTGCTCAGATTTTCAGGTTCTTGTGCCCCTGGGGAAAAAAAAAAGAAGAATTGTATAGGGACACATGCATAGTACTAGAAGCAGGGACAACTGCTTAAGAAAGAAATCACTCCCAAGAGAGGAGACGAGCTAAACCTGGTAGAAGAAACAGAAGGTCAAAGCCCCACACTTGGAGGGTTTTAGCCTAAACCATTTGCACGGCTTTCTATCAGGTTGTACACTGAAGGTTTTTCCAGTGCAATCTAGGCAAAACAACCAACAGCTGATTCAAATGTCTTAAAATATCCCTGGTTTCTTTCTCAAACCTACAGTGAATCTAGAAGAAAATTCCCTGTGCAGTTTCCCAATCGTCAATTACTCATTTGATTAGTGTTAACTGATGGGAATGGCATTATTTGATGAGAAACTTTTGTTTATGTAATTGGAAGGGAGTTACAAAAGAAATGAAACATCTTAAATACAGTCTTTATTTACACAAGAGGCTCATGATGCCCACACCATGCTCCCAAGCACTGTGTACTTATGTATAAGTAATGTTTATATATATTATACAGATATAGAAGATAACTCAGCTTGATGCTTCAATGTATTCATACTGGAGATGTAAAGGCTTGTAATTTTTCCATGCAGCATCTCCTGCTTTATAGTAGATCTAAAAAAGAGATAAAATAGAAGGCTTAATTATAAACACAGTCAGAAACCAAACAAAATGAAAATCAACAAGAGAAGTTTCTAACAGCATCTCATTTTTTGAAATGATAACTTCTGTGTGTAATGTGTTGTACATATTCATTTTACAAAATCATTAGGAAACCTAAGGGAATTAATTTATCACAATTTTCCAAGATAGCATTTGCATTCAGATTTGTGAGTCTCCAGTCTTCTATTTTGCTTTGATTAAATTGAAAAGCTCCTTTTTCCCATTTTGATTTAAAACTGTTTTCAGAGGGGCTAGAGAGATTACTCAGCTCTTAAGAGCACTTACTTCTCTTCCAGAGAACTTACATTCAGTTCCTAGAACCCACATCAGGTAGCCGATGCTTGTAACTCCTGATCCAAGGGATGCAATGTTTTTTTCTTGCCTCTGAGAACCCATGCACAGATGTAACATACAGTCATACTGGTGCACACACAAACATAAATAAAAAAATAAATCTTTAAAGGAAATAAAAATAAAACTGCTCTCACACATCATTGAAACTCATGTGAAAAATAGCCTATCTAATTTTACATCTTCACTTCTCACTAATACTTTATAACTTGTGGATTACAACATATAGTGGCTAAGGATATGCCTTAGATGTTAGAGTTCATGCCTAACATGTATGAAAACCTGGCATCAATACATGGCACCACATGCAACCTGACATGATACTATGATAGATTCTATTAATCTCAACCCTGGGAGACAGAGGCAGGAATATCAGAAGTTCAAGGTCATCCTCTGCTACATAGTGAGTGAGTTCAGTAACACTCTGGGCTACATGAAACCTTGTCTCAAAAGTAAGATGAAAACAAATAAACAAAACAAAAACAAGACTTACTCAAGATCTACAGCAATGTGTTAATCAGAACTTAAACCATATAGTCCTGAGTTCTATCCCCAGAATACACACAATACTAACCAGGTCTAGTGACATACCCCTGTAATCCTATTGCAAAAAAGGCAGATATAGGTGGATCCCTGGAACTTACTCAGCCCATTAAATTTAATCAGGGTGTTTTAAGCTAATCTAGGAACCTGATACAAGATGTATGGCTAATGAAAAACACAACAGAAGGTAGGCCTCTGGCCAACACACACACACACACACACACACACACACACACACACACACACACACACAAATATGTGTGTGCACCAGCACAAACAGTAACATGCACATTTGTTATGATCATTCATACACTATAGCCATATACTTTTTCTAAGACCTGGATAATTTATTTTGGAATGTGTAAGGCTGTAGATGTATATCAAAAGAAGTGCTCCATTGCAATATCATACCACATGCTAGTATTGTCATAAACAAAAAAGTAAATTTCAAAAGCCCTGCAAGGCTCAAGAAGAGGTTCTTCATTTTTAATGAATAGCAAGCATCTCAGATTTGATTTCTTTTTATTTTAAGGTTATGTTTAAAAGTTTATTTTTATTTTTATTTGTATGTGTCTCTGTGTAAGTATGTGCACAATAGTGTAGGGTCATTGAAGGCTGGAATCATGTGATACCTCTCGATTTGTAAGACACATGACAGTACATTCTAGGAAGAGAACTTGGGTCCTTTGGGAGAGTGTCGACTACTCTTAACAGCTGAGCCATGTTTCCAGCCCTTATAAAGCCATTGCTTGTGGTTCTGTGAGACAACTGATAGAATGAAGATGAGATACTGTTGTGCTGCCTGGCAGAATATTTTCTCAATTGAAAGTTAATGCTGAATTCTGTAACTCTGCCATGGGCTTTGAAAAAACATCTTAGGCCCATACAGAGTACATATTTCAGTATCATTCTCTAACAAATATTTGAAGAAAATTCTAAATTAAGATTAAAAGTCAGTAAATTATCTCAAAGCACTCTAATTCTAATATTTAGCCATAACTTGTACACTTGGTGGGCTGTGCCTATACATACGCTTACGCATTTATTAATTCTCTGTCTCTTTTTCTCTCTTGTGATATCTAATAAGTATTCACTAATACTAACAGTTCTTCATTACACCATTTAAAAACAGAGAAACAGTATTGATGAGCAATGCCCCTTTGCATTTTTTGAATGAAGTCACCATATCCACCATTTTCTCCAGAAAAGCAAAAATCAAAACAAAAACAACAAAAAACCCTTATAGTTCTCATAGCTTCCTGTTCCCATCTTATGTTATGACCACTAGTAAATCCTTTTGACTGAAGTTATGATAAACAAGGGAAATAAATATTCTTAAATTTATCAGTAATTTATCATATCCACAGACAAGTATAATTGTTCTTAAACTAAATTCTAGAATTTCTGCTTCTCTTCTTGGCTGACAGACAGTCAATATATAACATATGCATTTTAAGCTACATATGTTATATATTTAGTCAACATATAATATATTATGAAAAGCATAATATTTTGTGTTTTCAATTTCTATCCATTTTCCTGAAATTATCCGGATTTCATATTTTTTTTAACTTTGAACTAAACTCCACTGTATATCTGTACCAAATTCTCTCACTCAAATACAGGGAAATCTAAATATCTTGAATCCAGTCATACCATGGGTGGTCTTGTAGCTACCTTTTTCTACCTTCACTCCAGCTGCCCCCACTCAAGTTCCCCAAATTCCTTCAAGCAGCTGTGTCCTTCTTCCTTTCTTGGGGATCTCGTATTTGTTCTTGCCTCTCACACACTATTTGTTACTGATCATTCTTTGATTATTTTCCTTATTCAGTTTTTGCCTCAAAAGTACTTGAGAAACCTATACCCAATTTGAATAACTAGCCCTCATATCTCTCAGAGTTACTTTATTCAGTTCCATTGTCTTATTTACATTTACAACCACATGAACTTTTCTTATCCTGGGGGGGGGGAATCACTATATTTCTTTTCTCCTCTGCTAGCATCTGATTGGTATGATACTCTCCAATATGTAATACTCTCCAATATGAAATAGTATGCCATACCATTGGTTCTATTGGTTAAGGCAGCTAATTTTAGGATTTCAAAAAAATTATTTGACTTAAATAATAAAGAAAATTTGTTGAGCTAGAGCTAGATACTCTCATTGTATTATAATCCATCTCTTATTCTAAACCATTTTGTGTATTTGATGATAATTGGTAGATGTAAATCCCATGTGGTCATACATTAATTGCTATTAGAAATTATGCTTATACTTTAGAGTGTTTGGATTCAAGCACAACTTCACTCCCTTTGGAACATGTCACTTTGAGCAAATCACTAAAACCTTCTCTGTCTGAGTTCCCTTGTCACTAAAATGAGGACAAAGTAATTATTTCTCTCATGATGTACTAAGGATTAAATTCTTGTGATTAAGCACATGAGAAGACATATTGTGTTTATTTGTTTGCTTGTTTGTTTGTTTAGCTGAGAGTGTTAGATGAGTATGGGTAGTTATTCTACTTCAATGGGAAAATGCATTAGTTTATTACATTTTAAAAATAAAATAAACCTGCTCTGTGAACTCACAATTGACTGATAATCTCATTCTCTCATTTCCTCTCCTCCAAATAAGCTCAGTGTAAAAAAAAAAAAAAATGCTGTGAACTATGTAAGTGTTACTTGACACAATAAACAACAGTTGCAGAAGTGATGTTGGAAAAAAAAAAACAGAGTATGAGTCATGCATTTGAAGAACCAAAAACTAGGGCATGCAAGCTCACACAGCACCGATGCTGCAGCAAGGCAAGAGGATCAAGCTTTCACACCTATGAACACTCTGACTCAATAAAAGCACTGCTGAGAAGCTATTGTCTCTGCTTGTGGCTCAAGAGCTTGTCCATGAGCAGTTGTACTAATAGCATTAACAGCTATTGGTGTTTTAGACTTCACATGGAACTTACTTTTTTTCTCCTCCATCTAGAATTGTTTGGGTGGGAGCTCCACCTCAACCCCTGGCACCCTGGTATCCCTATACCCAGAGTCTGGAATGTTTGCAAGGAGTCTGGTGGAAGATCTACCTCTGCTCCCTTCCCCATCTCTTTCCCTAAAACTGCCCCTTCAAAGCCCACCGAACAAAACTCCTCCCCAATCCTGCCCCTTCAAAGCCCACCAAACATAGTTCCTCCCCCAGAGAGGCTTAGGATGACTCCCACAGGGATATATAAGTGGCATCCCGAAAAACAGACTTGTGGTTCTTCTGGACTCATCCCCTTCTCCTCTCTGCAGGGACAGGGAATCGCCCAGGAGCACTTTACCCATTAAACCTGGGCTTTCCAATTTGGTCTAATTCGGTTTGTTACGATGGTGGAGAGGCCTTCAGCAGGCTTAAAACTTATCAAGAATCTGAGTGATGTTACTCTCCAGTAACTATGCCATACCATTGGTTCTATTGGTTAAAACAAATATATATATGTATATATATATATATATATATATATATATATATATTTAAATAATAAAGAAAATTTGTTGAACTAGAAACTCCCGGTGTATTACAGTTCATCTCTTACTCTGAGTCATTTAAATGTATTTGATGATATGTCTTAGATGAAAGTCTCATGTGGTCAAACATTGGAAGCTGGTAGAAATTATGCTCATGTTTTACATTGCTATCACACCCCTGATGATACTAGTTCAAAATCTGAAAATACGGATTTCATATATGGGATTTCTGGCTGATAGTTCTGGAATGGAGAATGGGGGATGGCAAGGAGCAACCAGTGTACAAAAAGGAATCCCCAGGGGAAGACTTCTTCTGCATGAGCAGACCCCTTGTAATCGGTCTTGCTTTACACTGAGAGGGCAAAGGAGGTGAACGAGGAGAAAGAGCTAGCAACTGAGAGAGATGACCACAGATAGAGATTAGTACATAGAGAAAGCAAGGAAGAAATGCACAATACGCTTTGAATACAATTGCATTATGCTATGTCCTCAGCAACCTGAGCACTGGTTTATACTGCTGGTATTCAGATACTTCACTTACTTTTGAGTGAGGTTAAGAGCAATGCCAAAAACTACTGTTATTCTAATAAAATTGTCCTTAAACATGCATGAGAGAAGTGCAATGAAGTTGTAACTCAGTATATATTACCAAATGATAGGATAGATTTTGAGAATTATTTGTTTCAATAGGGAAAACTGAGGAAAAGAAATGCACTGAACTCCAACCACACCTGCTGTAATAATGTCATAGTCTGCCAAATGTCTTCTATAATTACCAGTTTCCGATCAAGCACAGTGCAGTTAAACTGAAATAGAGAAACTGAATAATAATTAGATCTCTGCATACTTTTTGAAATGAAAGAACTGACTGAATTTAACATAAGTTTTTAATAATTAGCAACATTTATCTTTAAAACATATGCACAGAATTATATATATATAAAAAATGTTTCTTGAGGAACTTATATTTACAGATTCTAAAGCTTAACTTTTTCATAAGAAGATTCATAGAACCCAGGAAAATAGGTATATTTTAATATTCCTATTTAAAGATAAGGAAATTACATTTAAAGAGTTTATGTAACTAAGTTGAGTTGACAAGGGAATGCTGTAAGACATAACTCCAAATTAGGTTCCCCTGTTGGTATGTATAAAAGACAAAAATGGATTATTTTGAACTCCAGAAGATGAAAGAATTATAATCACATTTGCCATAATGACAAATAGGAAAGTAGGGCTGAAATACAACGCAACAAAACATAGTGAATGTGTCTATTTCAGGCTGGATAGGTGATTGGTTCTCATGTTAGAAGTCTATAATGATATAGCCTGTCCTAACAAAGCAGAGAAAAATATCTTCTGTGCATAGCAAGGTCAGCTGAAAATATTCAGAAGACGACAATGACCTTGACTTTGGATTACTGAGTACATAAATTAAGGAATAAAGAAAAAACCCGGCTAGGTGGCCAAATAAAATGAAGGGATACCTGAAGACATGAGCAAGCATTTTTTCTTACAGAAATATCATGGCAGTTCTGAGAGAGTACCTCCAAATGAAAACAGACCACAGAAGGTCTCCAGCTCAGCAGAGCTTCCCATTCAATGGGAGTTTGGTGGAAAGTCATCCTTTAATAAAGTTATGTTGCCCTACTGTAAGTATTATGATAATCATTGATTGTGTAAGGTACAGATGAAATTAAAGTCTGTTCCTGTCCTATTGATTTCATATTGCAAAACAAATAAAACCCTAAAATTGGTGTTACTATAAGTAGAGGATCTTTATCTAGAATATCTTAATGCAAGTATGTTGAAAACTGATACTTAAATCTCTGTTTTAATTAGCTTTTTGCCTAATATAATTGTATGCAGTCAACTATTATTGTTATGATGATTTTTAATTAAATAAAAGAATATTAAGAATTTGATAAAACATTTTATTTGATGTAATATGAGGTCCCTGTATATAGACAAGTGTTGTGGATCACCCTATCTGGACACCTCTTGGGAGAGAGGGTGAGAAGGCATGGCATCAATGACACAGATATCAGGAGTCAGGTGAAAAGCAAGCAGCAGACTCGTTTATTGTAGATATGGGGCAAACCTATATATCCCCTCCTGATTTCTCATTGGCAGCCAGAGACTCTCTTAACTGTGTTGTGTCTTTTTCATTGGGCCCCAGCATTCTGATGGTCATGCATCATGAATCACCAGGTGCAGCAGCAGACTCCAAGTTGGCTCAGTGAGGAGTAGCTAGCATGCATGCCTATGTACACTACCCGGAACAGGACCTGTGTGGTTTTATCAAGCTAGCTGGCTGAACTCCTACTAAAAACAGGCCAAGGATTTAGGCAGAAATCACTGACATACAAGAATGGGTAATTCTATTATCCTACAATTCTGACCACAGTAGTTTCATGTACCCTAACTTAGTGCAGTGTAGTTTTAGATGGCTACTTTAGTATAAACCTGAACCTATTCTTCAAGAGAGGAAATACAGGGCAGAACCATAAGGAGTTCTTTTTGTGTGTTATATTTCTTTAAAAGTAAAATCATTTTTCAGACTCTCTGGATGATCCTGGTGTTTCTGAAGGTACAGTGGTTATACTGGATACCTTTCTATTTAAGGGAAATGATGATAGTGTATGGTGTTGAGTCATTTATAGTTAGAGACAGGCAAAAATCATTGGAGTTGCAAATATTTGGATGAGGTTTGGAAACCAACCCCCAGCTCTATCTGGACCTAGAGGTCATGCCTCATCCTTCTCCAGGCCCAAGGTCCCTGCTGTCACCAGAAGCCCTAGACATGCCTCTGTAATAGCCAGTTCTGTTGTCAGTGCCTGGAACACAAGAGCCATTGGGCCTATCTTCAGATGAACTAATCCACTTCAGATCCTGGGGGAGGGAGAGAGAGAAAGAACACAGTTGGGAGACTGAATTTTTCATCTGGGCCAGGGACCATGTGCAGACCTTGTATGACTACTTCTCAGTGACATGACTGTGCGTGGCTCAGTGGACCTCTGTGAATTTCAGGCATTTCCCCTGCTATGGGCATGACAAAACCTATATCCCAGCTCACAGAGGTGAGCTCCTGTGTGAAGCCACCTAGTTGCTTGTAGATGAATTTCTAAGCAGTCTTATTAAATAAAAAACACGGAGCCAAATATAGGGGTGAAAGCCTTAGAGATCAGGGAAATAGGAATAGCCACCAGCTAACATTACCTCACCACACCATAGCTTCCAAAGTGAGCTACTTCCTGTCTACCCATGCCTTTATTGCCTTGCTGTTCTTCCCTCTCATTGGCTCTTAGTCAGGATACCTCACTTCCTTGTCACTGTCAGTCTGTACAGACTTCCAGGTGTCAATGGTTGGTACTGGGATTAAAGGCATGTGTCACTATGCTTGGCTCTGTTTCCTAGTATGGACTTGAACACACAGAAACCCTGCCTGCCAAGTGATTGGATTAAGGTCATGTGCTACCACTGCCTGACTTTTGTGTTTACTTAAAATGGCTTGTTATTTCCTCTGATCTCTAGGCAAACTTTATTTATTAGCATACAAATAAAAAATTACCACATTTCAGGACAAATAAAATATCACCACAGTTTAAAAAAAACAAATATTTGGATGAAAATCATATTCATCATAAATCAATTCATTCATTTCTGGCTTTCATTGTTCCAGGACATTATTTGATTTAACTATTCATATTCCTTTGAAGATATGCACTATGCCTCACTTAATCAATTAAAATATAATCCAGGAACTTTGTGTGTGTGTGTGTGTGTGTGTGTGTGTGTGTACATGGTTGTAACCTATGCATTGCAACAATAAGAACTATTAGGAAACTATTGTTATTTTTTATTCACTTGCATGAATATTTCCTTGAGATTGAGAATCAATTAAGACCACAGTCAGTGTATGATAATACAACTATTAGAGAATACCATATGGACACTAGTTTCATGTCATGGTCCAATCTTGATAAAATTCAGTTGCCTAAAGGTAGACAAGATATTGAGGAAGAGGAAGCCTCAGAGGAAGTAGACAAGAAAACTACAGTAAGAGAATGTGTGTGGGTTCTTGTAGGTTAACTTTGGTAAGGTATCTTAAAAAGAAGACAAGTGTAAAAACATATAAGATTATAAGCACAAAGAGAAAGAGATGACATCTGGAACTTAGAGCCTTATATACCAACACACAGTTGAAAACCTAATAATAAATAAAAATAATAATAAATAATAAAAATTAATATTAAACAATAAAGGCTAATTTGAAATCATCCATGTTTTCTAAACTAAACAGAAACAAACAAATAAAATTTGCCATGTGGTGAGTATAAAATTAAACATACAGAAATCAAATACATACTGAAAAGTAAATGGATTGAGATGGCATTTTGATGTCTAGTTTCTTGAGTTCTTTATATATTTTAGAGATCATCCCTCTGTCAGATGTGGGGTTGGTGAAGATCTTTTCCCATTCTATAGGATGTAATTTTGTCTTGTTGACCATGTCCTTTACCCTTCAGAAGTTTCTCAGTTTCAAGAGGTCCCATTTATTAATTGTTGCTCTCAGTATCTGTGCTACTGGTGTTATATTTAGGAAATGGTCTCCTATGCCAATGCATTCAATACTACTTCTTACTTTCTCTTCTTTCAAGTTCAGTGTAACTGGATTCATGTTGAGGTCTTTGATCCACTTAGATTTGAGTTTTGTGCATGGTGATAGATATGGATCTATTCACAATCTCTAATGTGTTGACATCCAGTTATGCCAGCACCATTTGTTGAAGACGCTTTCTTTTTTTCATTGTACAGTTTTGCATTCTTTGTCAAAAATCAAGTATTCATTGATGTGTAGATTAATGTCAGGGTCTTCAATTTGATTTTATTGGTCAACATATTGGTTTTTATGCCAGTACCAAGCTGTTTTTATTACTATAGCTCTATAGTAGAGCTTGAGGTCATGGATGGTGATGCCTTCAGAGATTGCTTTATTGTAAAGGATTCTTTTGGCTATCCTGTTTTGTTTTGTTTTGTTTTGTTTTTCCATATGAAGTTGAGCATTGTTCTTTCCAAGTCTGTAAAGAATTGTGTTGGGATTTTGATGAGGATTGCATTGAATCTATAGATTTCTTGGCAAGATTGACATTTTTACTATTTTAATCCTACCTATCCATGAGCATGGGAGATCTTTCCACTTTCTGATACCTAACAATCCAATTAGAAAATGGGCTACAGAGATAAACATAGAATTCTCAATGGACGAATCTCAGATGGCCAAGAGACATTTGAGGAATTGCTCAACATCTTTAGTCATCAGGGAAATGCAAATCAAAATGACTCTGAGATACCATCTTACACCTGTCAGAATGGCTAACATCAAAAACACTGAGGACAGCTTATGTTAGAGAGGATGTGGAGCAGGGGGAACACTTCTCCATGGTTGGTGGGGATGCAAACTTGTACAACTACTTTGAAAATTAGTATGGTGGTTTCTCAGAAAATTGCAAATCAATTTTCCTTAAGACCCAGCTATACCACTGTTGGGCATATACCCAAGGAATGCTCAATCATACCACAAGGACACATGTTCAACTATGTTCATACCAGTATTATTCATTATAGCCAGGACCTGGAAACAACCTAGATGCGCCTCAACTGAAGAATGGATATAGAAAATGTGGTACATATTCACAATGGAGTACTACTCATCAGAGAAAAACAATGACATCATGAAATTTGCAGGCAAATTGATGGAATTAGAAAATGTCCTCCTGTGTGATGTAACCCAGACTCAGAAGGACAAGCATGGTATGTACTCATTCGTAAGTGGATACTAGTTGTAAAGCAAAGTATAACCAGACTTCAACCCACAGCTCCAGGGAGGCTAGCTAGCAGGGAGGACCCTAGGAAGGATGCATGGATCACCTAGTGAAAGAGAAATAGATGAAATCTACCTGAGCAAACTGGGGATGAGGAAGGGTAATGGAGGGCTAGGTATGGGGGATGAGAACATAGGGGAATGGGAGGTTCAAGCTGAAACAGGGACAGAGTGGGACAGCAAGGAAAGAAATATCATGATAATTGAAGACATCACAGGAATAGGGAGAAACAGAGTACTAGGGTAGCTCCCAGGAATCTAAAAGGATGACCCCACCTTAAACTACTGGCAATAATAGAGAGGATGTCTGAATTGGCCTTCTCTGGTGATAAGATGGCTTAACACCCTGTCATCATAGAGCCCTCATCCAGTGACTGATGGAAGGAGATACAGAGATCCATGTTCGGGCGGCAGACCAAGCTCCAGGAGTCCAATTGATGAGAGAGAGGAGAGATTCTATGAGCAAGAAACATTGAGATCATGATGGGAAAATGTACAGAGACGGCCAGCCAAACTAGTGGAAATGTATGAACTATGGACCAGTAACTCAGAAGCCCCCATGGGACTGGACTAGACCCTCTGGATAGGGGAGATAGTTGTTTATCTTGAACTATTTAGGGGGCCCACAGGCAGGCAGTGGGTTTGGGACCTATCCCTGGTGCATGAGCCAGCATTTTTGGAGCCCAGTGCCTATGGTGGGACATGTTTTGCAGCCTTGGTGCAAGGAGGAGGTGCTTGGGCCTGCCTCAACTGAGTGTACCAGGCTCTACTTACTCCCCATGGGAGACCTTGCCTTGGAGGAGGTAGGAGAGGGCAATCTGTGGTTGGTATGTAAAGTGAATAGAAAAATCTCTTAATAATAATAAAAAAAGAAAAAATAGATTCAGGGGGGACACATAATAATAAATATAGACTACTCAAGAAGACTAGATAGACCTTCCTGATCTTCGAAATGTGATTAAATCTCAAAGTGAAGTTAGAAAGTTTTTCATAGAGCTGGATAAACAGAATTAATAGAAATTTTAAAGGAGAAACTGAACAATCTAGTAGGAATGGGTAGAGAGCACCATCAAAGTGTTCTGACCAAAAATGAGCTGCAGGGTTTTAATTAATTAGCAGGATATTCTTTTCAGAGGAGTGAATTCTGTAATTAGTGCTGGCTAAGGGGTAAAGGCAAAAACATGATGCTTAGATGGAGGATAGAAGCCTGACTAAAAGTAAACGGGGCAAGGCAAAGGATAAGAAATGAGCAAGTGTAGACATTTGAAAATTATCCCTCACTTTGTACAGAGCAGGTAGAGTATATCCCTCAACACTATTGAGGGTGAAGCTGTCAGTGTGTTTTTCAGAGGTGTGCTAGCTTTCATGTTCTTGGTAGTCTTGAAGGACTTACTTCATAACTGGATGAGAAAAGAGGATCAGAGGGTCTTGGAGTCAGGCATTTACTAATGTATGAGAATATTACAACAGTTACTATTAATTGTTTAATACAGTAATTTACCCAAAATTTGAGATTTAAATGGAACTAATGAAGATTTCAGGACATTAGAAATGTTAGCACAAGATAACAGCGATAATCAAGAAGGCTTATAGTTTGTTGTATGAATATTTTCAATGCAAGCATAGATATAAGATACTTTAGGAAACACAATTACAGTAACTTCCAACTATCACAAGAATGTCTCTTTGAACTGGCAGTTTCATGTCAAGAGCAAGACAATTGTGGAAAGCTACTTGCTGAAGTTATTGAAAATTATATGTGCACATGTGGTAGCAAAGTATATATGACATGTATGTTATTAAAACAATAAGCACAAATTTATTCCCCTTGAGATGCAGAAAGCTGAATTATGCTTATTTTCCAAGTCTTCTTAAAGATGGGTCCCAAAAGTTACAGCTTTCCTCACTTTGGGCTTTGGTTTTGAATATTTACAAAAAGATACCTTTTCTTTAAAAAAAAATAAGACGTTCCCACCTAAAATGACACATAATAGATTGAGTTTCTCCCTTCCATATTAAATGATGCTGTAAAATTCAGAGATTAGATTTTGGTTGAGGGAATCAAGTGGCCATCTGGATGTTCCCAGAGTACAACTAGTTGGGAAAACAGCCAACTCATATCCAAATGGATTTCATGTATAGGATATTTTCATTGGGAGATTAGAAAATGGTTTCTTTTATGTTTTAACAATTTCAAACATATGTGCACACAGTATATTGTGATTATATTTGTAAACCCGCCCCCCTCCACTGAACTCTCTTATCCCTTTTTACCTCTGCTGCCTATTTTCTCAGCAATTCCTCATCTTGCTTCCAGGTATTTTCATTTGTCTGTCTATCTGTACCTCTTAGGCAGACAGACACAGCCGTTGTGACCAATGATTTCAAAAGTCCTTTTATATCCTTAACACAAAATTTCCTAGAATTCTTTCCTATCTTTTGGCTTTAAAAATCTTATCCTCTTCAAATTGTTCCATGAGCCTGGGAGGGAATGATATAAATATTCCATTTATCATTGAGTACTTAGTAGTCATTTACTCCTAACACTTTGACCTGTTGTTCTATGTCAATGCAATAACTATTTCCCACTGCAGAAGGCAGTTTCTCTGACCCAAGTTGCAGGAGTCTATGGGAATAAACATAAATATTTAGAAGGGAGTTTGAATACATGACCTTAGCATAATGTCAGTAGTACATTTCCCACTAAGGCATGATTTTTATCATCTTCATTTAATGTGTTTGCTGTTAGAAAACACTTAAGATCATTTGTGCTTGGGGTCATATCAGAACACATTTATGAGACATGAGGTGAACACATTAATCATATAGTTTATTTTACATATGAGAGTCAACATTAAGTATGCCTGGCTTGTTGACAATAGCACAGCTCTTAGAAATCACATACCTATTTGAATTTTTTATTGGTGGTAGTTGTCATAAAGTCTCTAGATTTCTTCAAATAATAAAACAATAAACTTGCCCCAAAGTATAGCTACTTGATGGTTGTCAACCCTTTTATGTAGCCTGAGAGTAAGCTGTTATGAGAGGCAAAAATTGAGAGACCTGATAGAACTTTGCAAAAGTTGAAAGTTCATATTCATTGAGTCTTGAAGATGATAATGGCATATCCAGTTTGTAAAATTCCTCTGAGGAAAAAGGAATCAACAATAAAAAGGACAGCATCTGCATTTGCAAGGGGAAACTGAAGGCAAGTTAGGGAGAACTGGTTTGGTGCTTTGTCTTTTCATTGAGATACAGAGAAAGATTAAAGGATGGAGATTTTGGGATCAAGAGATGGTGATATGAGGAAAGAACAGATGTGTTTCATAACAGATAAAGCTGAAGTGCTCAGTGATTTCTTTTATCAGCAGAAGGGTCAGAACTACATGAAATAAATCAGTGTTGGTGGTATGACCTGACAGAGGCCAGCTTTGTCTCAAACTAATTTCGCACTTGCTGCTATTACTTGCAAGTGTCTAGGATAAGCTATACTATAGTATCTATGATGAAATCAAATTATTCAATTGTCACAATTTTCAAGTTCCCAAGATAATATGCCTACAGTGTATTATTTTCCTTCTCTTGAACACATAAGAAGTTGGAGGTCCAGTTGGTTCATATTTCATGTGTTTCCGTTTGTTTGGCTATTTGTCTCTGTGCTTTATCCGACCTTGGTCTCAACAATTCTCGCTCATATAAACCCTCCTCATTCTCGCTAATTGGACTCCCAGAGATCCACCTGGGGCCTAGTCATGGATCTCTGCCTCCAGGTCCATCAGTAGTTGGATGAGGTTTCTAGCACGACAATTAGGGTGTTTGGCCATCCCATCACCAGAGTAGGTCAGTTCGGATTGTCGCTCGACCATTGCCAGCAGTCTGTTGTGGGGGTATCTTTGTGGATTTCTGTGGGCCTCTCTAGCACTTTGTTTCTTCCTATTCTCATGTGGTCTTCATTTACTGAAGTGGCTGAGACAGTTGATTGGCCTGATCTGTTTGGGAGGCATCCAGGCAGTGGGACCGGGTCCTGTGCTCATTGCATGAGTTGGCTGTTTGAAACCTGGGGCCTATGCAGGGTCCCTTGGCTCAGCATGGGAGGAGGGGACTGGACCTACCTGGACTGAGTCCACCAGGTTGATCTCAGTCTGTGGGGAAGGCTTTGCCCTGGAGGAGATTGGAATGGGGGGAGGGCTGGGGGGAAGGTGAGGGGGGCGGGAGGGGGGAGAACAAGGGAATCTGTGGCTGATATGTAGAACTGAATTGTATTGCAAAATAAAAATTAAAAAAAAAAAAAAAAAAGAAGTATTAAATGTTTGAGTAAATATAAAAAAAAAAAAAAAAAAAAAAAAAGAAGTTGGAGGTCTCTGAAGTAGTGAAACTAAGGTCATTAGACCTTCAAATGCTGCTACAGAATGTGTCCTACTACAGAAATTCAAAAAGAACTCTTCATTCACGTCATGTAGGAAAGATGTCATGAGAAAAAAGTTAATAACTCACATTTTTTGGTACCCAATTAGACCCCCAATCCCTCAGCTTTAACTTCCTCTTATAAGTAGGAAAATGTTGGTCTATTATTATTATTATTATTATTATTATTATTATTATTATTACTATCATCATCATCATTATTTTTCATATAATATATCCCAACAACAGTTTTTCCTTTCTCCACCCCTCCAAACCCCCCACCTTTACTCTCCCACAGACCCACTTCTCCTCTGTTTCCCTTCAGAAATTAATAGCTATTCCAGAATATCAACCTACCATGGCATAAGAAGTTACAATAAAACTAGGTACAAATCCTCATATGTAGAAGGAAAAGGTTCCCAAGCAAAGGCCAAAGAGTCAGAGATAGGCCCCTACTCCCCGTCTCAGTAGTCTGTCTTAGTTATAGTTTCTACAGCTGTGAAGAGACAAAATGACCACAGAAGCTCTTTTTTTTTTCTTAAGAAGTGTTCTATTCATTTTCCATACCAACCACAGATCCCCCTCCCCTCCCTCCTCCCATCCCCCAGCCTTCCTCCTCAACCCACTCCCCATTCCCACCTCCTCCAAGGCAAGGTCTCCAATGGTGAGTCAAGGAAAGAGCTCAAGGTTTTTTCATGATAAAGGTCCTGGAAAGATCAGGAATATAAGGAACATACCTAAACATAATAAAGGAAATTTACACAAGCCGACAGCCAACATCAAATTAAATGGAGGGATATTCAAAGCGATTCCACTAAAATCAGGAACAAGACAAGGCTGTCCACTCTCCCCATATTTATTCAATATAGTACTTGAAGTTCTATCTAGAGCAATAAGACAACAAAAGGAAACCAAAGGGATACAAATTAGAAAGGAAGAAGTCAAACTTTCATTATTTGCAGACAGTGTGATAGTATACATAAGTGACAACAAAAATTCTACCAGAGAACTCCTAGAGCTGATAAACACCTTCAGTAATGTGGCAGGACACAAGATTAACTAAAAAAATAATGAGTAGCCTTCCTATATACAAATGGTAAAAGGGCTGAGAAAGAAATCAGAGAAACATCACCCTTAAAAATAGCCATAAATAATATAAAATACCTTGGGGTAACACTAACTAAGCAGGTGAAAGACCTGTATGACAAGAACTTTAAGTCCCTGAAGAAAGAAATTGAAGAAGATATCAAAAAAAAAAAAATGGAAAGATCTCCCATGATCATGCATAAGTAGGATTGGCATAGTAAAAATGGCAATCTTACCAAAGCAATCTGCAGATTCAGTGCAATCCCCATCAAAATCACAACACAATTCTTCACAGACATGGAAAGAACAATACTCAACTACATATGGAAAAACAAAAAAACCAGGATAACTGAAAAGAATCCTTTACAATAAAGCAACCTCTGGAGGTATCACCAGCCCTGACTTCAAGCTCTACTATAGAGCTATAGTAATAAAAACAGCTTGGTACTGGCATAAAAACCAGCATGTTGACCAATGGAATCAAATTGAGGACCCTGACATTAATCCGCACACCTATGAACATCTCATTTTTTACAAAGAAGCCAAAACTCCACAGAAACTCTTGTAAAGGAAAACATTTAATGTGGTGGCTTACAGCTTCAGAGGTTTAGTACACTGTCATCATGGTGATGCTGGAGCTGAGAATACTACATCTTGATCAGCAGGCAATAGGAGGTGAACTGTGATACGGCATGGCTTGAGCATATATGAGACCTTAAAACCAGCCTCCATAGTGACACAATTCCTCCAACAAAGCCACACCTCCCAATAGTGTTATTTCCTATAAGCTTATGGGGGTCAATTACATTCAAACTACCACAGAGTCCCACAAGAACACCAAGTTCAGAAGAACAAACATGGTATGTACTCACTCATAACTGGATACTAGATGTAAAGCAAAGGATAGCCAGACTACAACCCACAGCTCCAGAGAAACTAGCTAACAAGAAGGACCCTAAGAGGAACATATAGATTGCCCTGCGAAGGAGAAATAGATGAGATCTACATGAGCAAACTGGGGGTGAGGAGGGAAGTGGAGGGTAGGGGATGGGGATGGGAACATAAGGGAACAGGAGGTTCAACCTGTAATAGGAACAGAGTGGGAGAGCATGGAAAGAGATACCATGATAAATGGAGACATCATGGGAATAGGGAGAAACAGGGTACTAGGGAGGATCCCAGGAATCCACGAGGATGACCCCACCTTGGACTACTAGCAATGGTCGAGAGGGTACATGAGCTGGCCTGCTTAAGTAATCAGATTGGTGAATACCCTGTCATCATAGACCCTTCATCCATTGGAGCAGATGCAGAGATCCACCGTTGGGTGGCACACTGAGCTCCAGAGTCCAATCAATGAGAGAAAGGAGGGATTCTATGAGCAAGGAACATCAAGATCATGATGGGGAAACATACAGAGACAGCCAGGCCAAATTAGTAGAAACTGTGAACTGTGGACCAATAGCTATGGAGCTTCCATGGGACTGGACTAGGCGCCTGGATAGAGAAGACAGTTGTTTCGCTTGAACTCTTTGCGGGGGCCCCTGACAGTGGGATCAGGATCTGTCCCTGGTGCATGACCTGCCTTTTTGGAGCCGAGTACCTATGGTGGGACACCTTGAGCAGCCTTGGTGCATTGGGGAGGGGCTTGGACCTGCCTCAACTGAGTGTGCCTAGCTCTGCTGACTCCTCATGGGAGGCCTTGCCTTGGAGGAGTTAAGAATGGGAGGTAGGTTGGGAGGGAAGGCTGGGGGGCAAGAGGAGGTTTGTGGTTGGTATGTGGATTAAGTGGAAAATTTCTTAATAAGAATAAGAATAAGAATAAAGGACAGAGTTTCTCATTAAAAAAAAGAACACCATGTCCAGGCTGTTCATGTAGATCTCATTCCATTTCTCTGTCATTGGGCAATCCCTGTGTCTTTCTTGGGGTCCTGTTTTCCAGGTAGCCTGCCTGGTGATGTGAGTAGCAGTCCAGTCATCCTTGTTCCACATCTAGTATCCTGTTATGAGTGAGTACATACCATGTTTGTCTTTCTGAGTCTGGGATACCTCACTCAGGATGATTTTTTCTAGATCCATCCATTTGTCTGCAAACCTCATGATGTCATTGTTTTTCTCTGCTGAGTAGTATTCCATTGTGTATATGTACCACATTTTGTTTATCCATTCTTCAGTTGAAGAGCATCTAGGTTGTTTCCATGAGTGGGGGTAGTGAAGGGCGAGGGTCGAGGGAAAGAGAGCTTGGGTGAGTGGGAGATCCCAGCTGGATCAACAACAGAGAGGGAGAACAAGGAATAGGAGACCATGGTAAATGAAGACCACATGAGAATAGGAAGAAGCAAAGTGCTAGAGAGGCCCACAGAAATCCACAAAGATACCCCCACAACAGACTGCTGGCAATGGTCGAGAGACAGTCCGAACTGACCTACTCTGGTGATGGGATGGCCAAACACCCTAATTGTCGTGCTAGAAACCTCATCCAACTACTGAGGGATCTGGATGCAGAGATCCATGACTAGGCCCCAGGTGGATCTCTGGGAGTCCAATTAACGAGAATGAGGAGGGTTTATATGAGCGAGAATTGTTGAGACCAAGGTCGGATAAAGCACAGAGACAAATAGCCAAACAAACGGAAACACATGAAATATGAACCAATGGCTGAGGGGTCACCAACTGGATCAGGCCCTCTGAGTGGGTGAGACAGTTGATTGGCCTGATCTGTTTGGGAGGCATCCAGGCAGTGGCACCGGGTCCTGTGCTCACTGCATGAGTCGGCTGTTTGAAACCTGGGGCCTATGCAGGGTCCCTTGGCTCGGCCTGGGAGGAGGGGACTGGACCTACCTGGACTGAGTCCACCAGGTTGATCTCAGTCTGTGGGGAAGGCTTTGCCCTGGAGGAGATTGGAATGGGGGGCGGGCTGGGGGGAAGGGGAGGGGGGGAGGGGGGAGAACAAGGGAATCTGTGGCTGATATGTAGAACTGAATTGTATTGCAAAATAAAAATTTAAAAAAAAAAAAAAAGAACACCAAGGTACACAACCATAACATATATGCCGAGAACCTCTGACTGACCCATGCAGGATCAGTTCAGTCACTGTGAGTCCCTATGAGTCCTGCTTAGTTGATTCTGTGGGCCTAGCGCTTGAGGTATCCTAGACTCTTCTGGCTCCTGCAATCCTTCCTCCTATACTCCTCACAGGGTTGCCCAAACTCATCCTAAGGTTTGGCTGTGGGTCTCTGCATCTACTCCCATCAATTGTTCAATGAGGCTTCTCTGGTGATGATTGAGCTAGGCACTGAGTAAATGCAGATGAGTAGAACAGAATGTCATTAGGAATCCTTTCATTGGCCTTTTTTTTTCCAGTAGTGTTTGATACTATCCTAGGTCTCTGGGTTATCCAGCTTCTAGTTAATGGCCATCCAGGCAGTGTCAGGCATGGCTCCCTTTCCTGGTGTGGACCTCATGATAGACCGGTCATTAATTGGCCATAAGTAATAAGTTCTGTGAAAGGTTTTCCCCTAGAAAGCATGTGTCATCTACCTACCCTGAGGATATGAAAGCAACACCTTAGCCCCTAAACCTTCACACACTTTCCCAGCCAAGACTGTAAAAATGTTCAGGCTTTTTGCAGAGAGTTGTTCTGACATTAGACTTGGAAAATGAAAGAAGTCTACACATTAAACTGGGAAATGAAATGGAAAGGGGGATGGGATTCTATAAGTTTGCATTTAACAACTGGGAAAAAGTAAGTGCAAGCCTTAACGGGAACATAATGAGCCAAGCATACTCTTAACTTTTCCAGGTGGATAGATTTTTGTGAATTAGGCTTCAAACAATATATACAATAGAATCATTATGCAAGTGAAATAGTGAAATAACTGACATGTTGGAAGGTTTTGAAAGAAGACTTGGCATGGTCAATGTTCATTTTCAGAAGATTCAAATACAACTATTTTCAGAGAAAGTATTTCCAGAGAGGTTTAACTATGAAGGGAAGATGTATCCTGAATGTGAGGTGCTGCTGGAGTTCCTGACTAGGTAAATAGTCTGTGCTTCAGTGGTTCATATATATGTGTCAAAGTTCCCAGTGGAACAGCTGAAAGCCCGTTCTGTCCACTCACCTTCTCTGACAGGATGATCCAAACTCTCAATGAGCCAAAATAATAATATTTTAAATTTCTCTCTTAAGTTGCTTCTTGTTAATAATTTTCATGGCAATGAGAAAAGTGGGTAATTTGGGGGGCGGGGAATTTGAGACAAAAGAAATCCAGATTTTACTTTTTATTTATGGATTACAGGTATCATATCAATTAGTAATCTGCTTTTTGTTTTTTTGTTGTCTGTTTAGTTTTGTTTTTAATGGGAAAATTATTATGTTTTGGGGCTACATATAGAAATAAGGAGTCCTTTTCTTGGAGTACTACAGCACTTGGCTAGAGACCTGCCATTCTCTCAGTTGTCAGAAGCAGTTCAGAAGGACCTGTAGAAGTTAGTCTCCACGTTGAGAGCCGTGTGCTTCAGAGATGTGCCCTACATCTGTCAAGATTGTGATGGACAGTTTTGAATGTGGAGATTTCCAAGTGCTGGGGAGTGGTGAAAAGGATAAGACAATTGAGGTGATTCAGCAAAGCTGTTAAGAATTAAAGACAAGCCATAAAGACTGCTGGATTTCAGATTTATAACTTTAGGTGAAAATAAAATCATAACCTTCTAATAGGGCTTTTAGATTTTAATCATGTGTTATGTTGGAGATCACAGGACCCAAAAGAGGCAGAAAGAAATTTGAAAAGGAGAATTAAATGTCAAATACTTTAAGCTCACCTCATGTGGGTAGGCACTTATTAATCTTTGGGTTTAAGGCTTCCCCAAAGATGAACTAATCTGGGGAAATAAGAACCCCAGAAAGCTACTTGTTCTTTTAAAGCATACTTCATGAGCTTTTGTCATTTGGAAAAATACTGAACTGAATAACATAGGATCATGGTAGACAATCATGAGGCAAGGAGGAAATGAATGCCCAGACTAGCAAGAATTACCTCTGGGGTTCCCATAACCATAGAAACTTCACAAAGAAGCCAGGAAGATATCCACTAAGCAGAGAAATGGAAGGGAAAGTCTGCTTTACAGGAGTAAGGGATTAAATCTGCATCCATATAGTTCCAACAGGATGTCCATCTAGAAATAATCTTGCATGGAAATGTAAAATAAGAAAAGAACCCCCTTTAATACAACCAAAATAACACTTCACTGTGTGACAAAAGACAAATGCCTAAAGCACGGAATTAGGTGCAGTGACAACACATTTGCCTAGCTAGTAATGCTGCACAAAGTCAGAGAAGTTGACCTGTAACCCTTGGACATGAGATGTAAGGACAGACAGTCCATGATGAACCTAAGCCACAGTACAAGAACACACAAATAACAGCTTTACTAAGGGGACATGTTATTTAAAAGTTCCATATTAACCTGATGAGGCATCTATCTTAGGCATCTGCCAGCATTTCACAATGAAACCAAAAAAAATGGTTTTCCTTTTATAGGAGCATGACTGGATTTTTATCACCTAGGAAATACATATCTGGGAGTTTTAGTGGGGTCATTCCCAGAAAACATTCCCTAAGTCAGGATGCACCATCTTATGCTCTAGAGACCCAGGATGAGTAAAAAGAAATGAGAAAAATTTAGAAGATCCCCCTGAATTTCCCTTTCTCTTCTCTCTGTTTTTCTGAGATGCCATAAAAGACCCTTCTGCTGCCATGCCTCCCATCATTACAGACTGCACCTCTCAAATTGTAAGATGCCCTTATTCCTCCCGAGTTACTTTCCATCAGATTTTTTTCACAGCTACTAGGAAAGCAAATCGCACAGAGGGGTACGGTAGCTAGTTGTAGCTTTTACTCAAAAATGTGACAAATGGGTTAAAGTTGGCAAACAGCATAGCAAGGAGCCAAATGGGGAAATTCTATGGCTAGCTGGTATAGAGGGCATAATCTGTATTTTAGTGTTTTCTTGGGAAATAAGACAAAGCTAAGATATGTGTAAGGAGTAACAGATTCTGGAAGTTTAATAAAGACCAAGATGGGTAAGAAAAATAATGGCCACTCTTGATCATAGAGGAAAGGAGAACATGAGTTTAGTGACTGTAACTACTTTAAAATAAAGCGAGTAAAATAAGAAAAAAATTCTCAGGTAGTATTGGCTTAGCACACCCCTACATGATTAATTCAAGAAAGAAATGGGGAAGGTATGAGGTTCTAAGACGTAGTGTAGAAGGGAGCGGTGATGACTATCAGTCTATATGTGCATCAAAAGTCACCGCTATCTGTGTATCACATTTACCATCTGGAAATTTGAAATTTCATACCATCACATCTCATTTATAAACCATTCCACATGTCTAAGGATATGCGACTTATTTTATTGCAGTATTTATAAATCTCTTTGAATAACTCTATTTCCATATCTTAAAACATGATGAGATTTGTTAAGATAGTAATCCATTGTTTTGTGAACATTTTATCTAATTCTTGTTACAGTGACATTCAATATGTGTTGGTTTTGTTGTTATTGTCTTCAACATCCTGGGAAAAATAGAAAAAGTATACTTCATGGAAAATAATTTATATATGAGAAATTTACCTCCATGATCTTTTCTTACATATATTTCCAAAAGAGGAAACATACCTTATAGAATATGAATTTACCTATAAGAAACACACTCTTCAGTTTTAAAATGATGTTTAGAAATTGATTTGGGAAATTGTGTTTCATTGTTTTAACTATTCCAAAATGATAGGAAAGTAATCTTGGAATTCTTTTAATCATCAAAATCAAAGCCTTTAATTTAGAAATAATTCCATTAATTTCCATTAAAATACTAACCAAAAGGACCTTGTGAATACTTCGTCCTTTACAAATAAATGGGCTACAAGTCCACAGGAGTGAGTAGGTTCAATAGTTGCACTGTGGTCTTTTCTTATGTAAAAACTCCCTGTGTTACAGATTTTAAAGTGCTCTAGATTCTGTGATAATTATTATCCTACCCATGCGTATTAGGTTGGGTACAGAATTTAATTCCCATGAGTGGACTGAGACATACAGATACAATTGCAATGTAGTCTTTGCACATGAGTTAAATCTATTCTAAGAATCTCCATAGCATTTTGAACACGGCTTGTATTTTTGCAGATGTTCTGTCAGTTCAGGACTCCTGATGTCTTATGCATTTATATTGATTGTTATATAAAGCCTATACGTCAGATATATACATAATGACTAGTAAGTATTACCAATTTTAATAAATTAAAAACAATAAAATGAAATTCCTTATTATCTCCTTATAAATATAGAATATGGGAGCATATCCTTAAATTATCTCTGTCATTTTGCCCATACCTAAGTTTGGCTTCTCTAGCTTTTTTTTCCACCTATTTCTTCCTCAAAGGAGCACTTTAAAAATTAGTTGTATGTCAGTAAATATGATTTAGACTCCTTGGGGGGAAAAGCACTTGGAAAACGGGGTGTGTGATATATTAATTGTTGCATCAAATTATAATATGGAGAGATGTTTATTGAGTTTGCAAAATACAGAAACTATAAGCACATCATCTTAAAATAAATCCTTATAAAAACAATTTAGAAGAAAATTGGCCAACATTAATATTTCCTTTTTCAAAGCCTCTATACAACCTTAATCACTATGTCCATTAGTAACTGCAGTTTCAACTACAACTTAGATTAAATTGTCTACATCTAAATGATAGTATATTAGTGATTTCCCATTAAAAGTGTTATGTAGGCATATTCTTTCCCATACAGGAACATAATTATTACAACTCCTTGCCATGTAAATATTTCCAATTTATGATGTCTAACTACACAGAGAATGAATTCAATGGCCTTAAACTGACATTGTGGAAGAGTCAAGTTTGCTTTGCTCTTGCCTAAACTGTGTTGATTATCACAAACAAACCACAGTCTGAGACCATATCCTTACATTAAACTAATGAAATCATCTGGAGATATGACTCAGTTGTTCCGAGCACTGGATGCTCTTTTGCAGGACTTGGGTTCAATTCTCAGCACTGGTAAGGTAGTGCAGACTGTCTATAATTCGGTTTCCAAGGAATCTGATGCCCTTTTCTGCCTTCCCCAAGCACCAGGAATGTACATGCTGCACATAAATACATGCAGACAAAACAAACATAAGGAGACAAATTGGAAATTTATACTAAATAAATCTGTAAAATATTGGGGCTGTCTCTTACTCTGTTACCTCCTGGGTTACATTGTCCAGCCTTTGTACTAGAGGAGGTGCCATGGCTGGCTGATATACATGGAAGGCCTGCCATTTCTGTAGAGAAAGAAGGAGCAGGTGGGGTTGGGAAGGGGAGATTTGGAAGTAGAACCACTGGAAGTAAAGGAGAGAGGGAGGGAAAATGGAATCAAGATGGGAAAAATTAATTAATTAATTAATAACAATTATTTTAAAGCCTCATGAAATTGGATCAAATGTGAAATCCCAAAACAGATGATAAATTATAGGCCCAGGCTAGCCAAAATTTCAGGGTAAAGTGTCTTATATGCTCAGCAGTGTTCAGAGTAATTCAGCATCTGATGCTGAGATGCAATTATATTTTTTTTTGCTGCTTAAATCAGTATGGAATAAGAGATTCAGTCCTTTCTCTTCTAACTCCTACGGCTGATACTTTCTGCAGGGATAAAGCTGCAAGTGCTAATGCCACAAGCCTCCTTCACAAAATAATATTGACAGAGAAGGTGTTGCTGCTAGAAGAGATATAAAATCTATTAGGCCACCTAAAGTGTCATCAAAGTAAATAAATTCCATATATGTAATGTACACAGTAGTTTCACATCTTGGTGAGTGAAAAGCCAAAATAAACATCACCTAGATATGGAAGCAAATCAAAACAATGGGACAAATCTAACACTGGCTATGAGGAACAGCTGAGCACAAACAACAAGACAATTAATCACTATGTCAAAAAATATTTCCCAAAGACAGTGAAGGAAGCTGTCAGAATTGAAATGAAGTCACAGTGGCCAGAGTAGTCCTTGACTGGAACTGTAGCACTTAGGAAGCTAAAGCAGGATAATGGCAAGTTTGAGGCCACCCTGGGCTTTATGGCAAGAACATTTTAAACCAACAAGATGTTGTTACTTGTGCCAGCCCTTCCAAAAATAACTAAAAGCCAAGAGGTTACACAATTTATACAAGCTAGCCTGACAGTATCAGAACATGTTCTAATCTTGGATCCTACTTGTATTCTGTTTAGAACATTTGTTGCAGAAACACATATATTTCACCTCAAGGTCTGGGTGTTTATTTAAAAAAAAAAAGTGGGAAATGTATGGGATTGTCTGGCAGGACATTTATGTTCCTCTATTTAGCTATCAGACTACTGAAATAATAGATGCTAAGAAATTAGAATTTCCCAGGAGGAGCTTGACTTAAAACATGTCCAATAACTTGCTGAAGGGACTTGGAGATGATGAAGTGGTGGGCAGTGGCCCTACCTTGCTAGACTATTAAGCATATCTCTTGCCTTCTATTTAAACCCTGTCCTCATGGCATTCCTCAGACAGACTTGAGGGAATCACTGGATGTTTTTGACCCTCTTCCCAATGTGGCAATATTGGATAAATCTCCTTTTTATACTTTTCTTTTTTAGAGAGAGAGAGAGAGAGAGAGAGAGAGAGAGAGAGAGAGAGAGAGAGAGAAGAGAAAGAATGTTATCTGCAGCAGTCAGGTAGGTCATGGGAGTCATTTCCATCAAGGCAACTCCCCCTAAACAAAGGAAGTCTGGAGGATTTATTCTGGGTGTTACACATATACATAATGGGATTGACTGGTTCATAAATGTGCTCAGTTAAAGGAGTGATTTCTTGAGCATGCTAGTTTAAAGTCATGCTTGCCTCTAAGTAACGGAACACATATGTAAAAGAATAAAGTGATGGGTCATAATGCTTCTGGACATGTTGAGCTTACAGCAAAAAGTCTTTGCTGAAGACAAAAGAAAGGATGTTTGGAAGGAAACTAACATAGGAGCCTATCTTGCTTAGTTACTGACACCTGCGGAATATCACTGCTTGTTCTCATTGGTTGTTGTCAACTTGACACAACCTAGACATGTCTAAGAAGAGGGAACCTTCATTGAGAAAAAATACATACCCCTAAGGTTGGCTTGAGGGCTAGTCTGTGGGTTATTGACTTGATTAATGATTGATGTGGGAAGGTCAGGTACTGAAAAACATGGACAGGTGATTCTGGGTTGTATGAAAAAGCAGGCTGAGCAAGCTATGAGGAACAAGCCAGTAAGAGGTATTCCTTCATGGCTTCTGTTTCAGTTCCTGTCTCATCTTCCCTTCACGTTGGACTCTGAGCTGTAAGGAAATATGTTCTTTTCTAGTTGTTTTTGGCCATGATGTTTTTCTCAGAAAAAAAAAAAACTAATAAAGACACACCACTAATAGAAAGTTTTCTAATCACACATGTATCAACAGATATTACAGAAATTTGTGTTTGCCTTCAGGGAAACAAAGACTATTGTCTTTGGATAAATGAATACTATGATTAAACCATATTTGCAAATATATGCATGTTTATGTTTCATCTGAATGAGATTGGGCTATGAAGTTATCCAGTTATTTATGAAAATATGTAACTGTGTATTCATCATGATTTTGCCTCTACTATGAAGAAAGAAAATAATAGGATATTAATGTACTTCTTGTTTCCATAAGCCCTCACAAAAATGCCAAGCTCTCTGAAAATAGGAATTTCAGTCTTTTTTAATGGTACAGGATATGAAAATTATGAATATAAATTATCAATGTTTTATTAGAGCTCAAAAACTCAATAAAACAAAAAAATAAATTATCTCTATAATTTAGGTATAACAATGCTTCATATTACTGACTTGAACAATAATAGTATTAGATTGTAAAATTTCCTCTACATTTCTTGCCTACATGAGAAGAAAGCCTATAATATTTTCATCTTGCTAAAACTTCATTCCATAGAAGACAGAAATGGCTCTTTTATACACACAAAATGTTGGGGTTCTAACAATTATCAAATAGTCAAACAAAATATTATTAAGAAATTCAAAACCTAAATTAATGAGAAAGAAAGGTAAATCTGTCTACACAAAAGTGAATTACAGAAATAGAATTTTTTTACAGGCACAGCCTCTGAAATTCTGAGTAAAGACTTAAATGGGCATATTGTATTCATATGAGGATTAATTTTAAGCTGTAACCTAGTCATTGAATATTCAAAGGGGGACTTTTATCATAGGACTTTATTTTTCATGGCTGTTTTAGATTCATAGTAGAACTGAGAGAGATCGAAAAATATCATATATCCTCTGCCCCTGCACATGCATAACTTTTTCTCTTAGCTGCACCCCCACCAAAATGATACATGTGCCACTGTTAGTCAACCTATACTGACAGATTTCATTTTAAATTTTGTAAAATTTATACCAGCGACTACAGAAAGATGTTTCTCCACATAATATTCATAGAATTTTCTGAAAGTTTATTTTTATTTTCCTCCAGAAAGTCAAGCACTGAAGACAGGAGAAAAGTCAGAAGGAATTGAAAACGGAAACCTGATAATGTTACAGTACACTATACTTGCCTTCAGAAATTGTCATAAGATTTTAAAAACTATAGATCTTAATAGTAACACTTTATTGTTTCTTCTTTAAGACTGTTTTATGGTAATTATGACCATTGGATTTCCGTTCCCAGCCTCACTCTGGGCTGGCTGTATGATCCCAGGAAACCACTTGTCTCTTCTCAGTTCTCAAAATCTATCAAGTGGCAGTAGGGTCAGGATCCATCCCTGGTGCATGAGCTGGCTTTTTGGAGCCCACTACCTATGGTGGGACACCTTTCACAGCCTTGGTGCAGGGAGGAGGGACTTGGACCTGCCTCTCAACTGAATGTACCAGGCTTTGCTGACTTCCCATGTACCTTCTTGTAGGAGGGAAGGGGGAGTGGGTTCTAGTGGGAGGTTGAAAGGGCTGAAGGAGGGAAGAGGGGGATCTGTGATTGGTATGTAAAATTAATAAAAGTTTTCTTAATAAAAAAGAAAGTGAAATAAAAATTAAAAAATAAAAAAATAAAAAATCTCAAAAAACTCAAAAAAATAAAATAAAATAAATCTACCAAGTGGCAATGATACAGCATCAAAAATTAAAGTGAGAACTTCTAAATATTTGGGAGATACACACTGCTTCTTTAAAGAAAAACTTTCTTAGCTGGGCAGTGGTGGCACACACCTTTAATCCCAGCACTCGGGAAGCAGAGGCAGGTGAAGCTCTGTGAGTTCGAGGCCAGCCTGGTCTACAGAGCGGGACCCAGGAAAAGCACCAAAACTACACAGAGAAACCCTGTCTTGGAAAAAAAATATCCTTTCTTTTTACTTATTATTTGTGGCTTACATATCATGCATCTTGATCCCATTCATTGCTCTGTCCCTTCATATCCATCCTCTGCACTTGCAATGTGCCCTCCTCTCCCTCCCCCAAAAAATAAAATGAAATAAAATTTAAGAGAAAAAAATGAAAAAAAAATGAGTTAAAAAAATCATACCATAAATTTTATTATGGAAGCCTCAGTGTGACACAGTAAGTGTACATCTTTACCTTCATGTGTTCACTACAAAGAACCATTGGTCTGGTTCGGGGCCTCTGGTTTCTGCTACAACATAGATACAGAATAAATGAGTTCACTGCATATACTCTGTGCCTCACCCCTAAACTTTTCATGAACAAATTAGGATTGTCCTCATTCCTCTTAATAAAAAATGTCAGAACTAACACAATGAACTTGCAACTACTTTTTCATGCCTCAATAGGATGAACGTATCCATGTAGTATACTTTCAATATCATTTTTGTACATTTTTAAAACATTTAACTTACAGAATAGAGTAGTGGTTACTAGAGGCTGAGAAGAATCCAGTGTCATAGAAACAGAGACTTCTTCTGTTTTATGGTACTTCATAGTGAATGTAGTTAACAATATACATTGCATATGGTAAAATAAATAGTTGACTGTGCATTTACTCACTCTAAATGAATGAAAATAATTTAAGGTGATGGGTATGTCAAATAACCTAATTTTACTATTAAATAATACATACATTAATTAAAATAACAATTTATCTAAAAAGTATGCTCAGACCAGTTAAAAGGCGTGTACATAACGTACTTCCTTATGAGCCAATCTGGAGTCTGCCTGAGGGCCTAGCAACAGGTGCTGTCAGAATTCCTAGTTACTGTCAGAGTTCCTGATCTTGTGGAGTCTGCCTGAGGGCCTAGCAACAGGAACTGTCAGAGATCCTGGTTGCTGTCAGAGTTCCTGAGCATACCCAGCCAATGAGGGACGACCATGAAATGCCACCAGATTTGACACAGCCTGGGTACTGGGAGGAGGTTATATAAGGCCTCCCTCATTATAAAATAAAGGAGTTTGTTGTTAGCCTTCACCTGACTCCCAGTATCTGTACCACTGTTGCCTTGCCTTCTCACCCCCTCCCACCCGAGGGAGCCGTTAGGATCCAGCAACATCTGGTGCTTGAACGTGGTGCTTCTTCTACTTTCTTTCTTCCAGTGCAGGTTCTGATGGTTTCTCTCTCTTCACTCATTGTTCTTGAAGCACCCCAAGACAGTGTGTTTCAGTGAGAAGGGCCCTCAGTGTTGTGTTCTTTAGGTCCATTTGGCAGGGAAGCATTGGGACCCCCACTTCTTTCCTTCTTTTGTGTTATCTGTCATATTTGTCTGTCTATTAGGAAGGCACATTTTTTTTCTGTTTCAGTTTGACCAGAGCCTCCACATAAGGATTGACCCCACCCAAAAAGTGGAACCAAGGCTTGGCTCCCAAACACCATCCCTCATCTGGAGACACAGTGTGGGCATACAGCTGTGGCCTGAAAAAAAAACCACAGAAGTCTCCCACCAAGCACAAGACATAAGGGTCCAATACAAATCCCACCCCTGTTGACTGTCATCTTCTGACTTGTTTGCTTGCTGTTTCCTTCTAAAAGATGGGTAATCTTTTCATCATCCCCACCACTTCCCTGTGGGATAGCTCTATAATATCCAATGATGAGGAAGCAAACAGTTTGGGCCCTGTGAAATCTGTCAAGGAGAATGTAGCTGTCAATTTGGGACCCTGAAATTTGTCAAGGAGAACATAGCTGTCAGTTTGGGCCCCTGAAATCTGTCAAGGAGAATGTAACTGTTGGTTTGGGACCCCTGAAATCTGTCAAGGAGAACATAGCTATCAGTTTGGGCCCCTGTAATCTGTCAAGGAGAACATAACTGTCAGTTTGGACTCCAAGATATCTGTCAGTTTGGGCCTTGCAAAATCTGTCAAGGAGAACATAGCTGTGACCCCCTCCTCCGAGGGAGTAGTTAGTATCCTGCAGCATTGAGAGCCTATTAGAATGCAACAACATATATCAATCAAAAATCACAAGCCTGAAATATTAACAAATCACATAGAAATATGAGCAACCAGATATATTGATTCAGATGATATACAATCTGACAATTTTCTATATATTAAAGAAGAGTTTACCAAAACAATAAAAAGTAAAATTTTGCAGTGCAGACATTTTCAAGGTTTGTTTTCTGTTTTTGATTTCAGCTTTTGTATGGAACACACTCCATCAGCAGTTTTCAATGGATTGCTCTGTTCTCTGCTGACAATGTCTATCACCAAGCCAAATAGTTAAGCTAATATATGCAGTACAGTTAGAACACATCTACAAATCTGTTTTTTGAAATCATGCTCTTTTAGAGATTTAGCTTTAGCTTTTAAGAATTGACTGCATGACCTCTCACTAATTTGAAAGGGTTGAGAACAAGAATGGATATGGAATAATAGTAAGAATAGCAACCAAACTAGATCATCTATAGCTGCCACTCAAACCTTAAGATTCCTGATGCCTAAAGTCAAAGAACACCCACAAGTATATTGTCATCTAGACAGACTGAAGAATAATTCTCATATGATGATCAATATCCCAAGTATTTCTGAGAAAACTAATTTAAGCTTACCTGCACCATGTTGATTTTCATGGAAGAGACAATTATGTACTTGGCCCCAGAGAATTTTAGGGTGGGTATAGCAGTGGGTATGTGAATATATGAATGATTGGTCGTACAAACAAGTATGATTGTTAAAAAACATATGAGTCATTTAGCATTACACAGAAAATTTTATGTTATGACAAGATCTGTTATTAAGAATTAAGTCTCAAAATTTGGCATTTTGAATAACACTTCTTTCTCCTTGCTATTCCCAAGGATCACCTTGAAATAATCTCTATAACAATGAATTGCATCCAAGACTAGTTATTATGGATGTTAAAATCCAAAGAAATATTTGTTCTGTCACATTGTTACTTCTAAGTACTATGTGTGATGGTTTCCATATTGTCTTTTGAGAACTGTGGGAACCAAGGAAGAAAAGAACCCAAACTAAAGCCAGAGCATGGCAATTGAACTTCCAGGCAGGTCCCATATCAGTTGAACGTTAGGTTGAGGTAAAAGATTCCCCTTTTCATAGAATCTTCATGTCGGTTTAGGAGACCTCAAGGACAGAGGTTATTTGCCTCCATGTTGCCAATATTGGAGACAGTGAGGATGTGAGTGAAGACTCTAAAATTCCCCACAGGCGAAGAAAATCCTTCTTCCTGTCATGTGAGACATGAGAAGTAATTCACCTTCCCTCTAGATAAGGAGGAGGTTTTCCTGCTTAGACCTACACAACTGGAGCCAGGAGCAGCAGATTTCCAGTAAGTCTTCTTTCTCCATGCATCCTTATTCTGTAATGAGGCTAGCATGTAACTTCCTCTGATGGGAAAAGATACTACTTGAGTCTGAGGATGTCCATGCAACTATATTGTAAATTAAACCATTTTACTCAAGCATTCAATTCTTCATTACCAGTTTTTATTTCATATACTTGATTTTGAAGAAATTTTATATTAAATGTTAATAATTACTTTAATTAATACACCTAGTATTAATACAATAGTCAGGGTCAGGTACAATCTCAAAAGCATTGCTAAGGTGGATGTGGCTACTGGGGGATGGAAGGCTGAGAAACGTCTAGGCAGACATATAAAATAGATTTAGGAGAAGATGGCATTAACTTCGTCACTTCATTGGGACTGTGAGATTCATAATCTTTGCTTCTGATTATTCCTGGGTGAGAGCTGTTTGGTAATAGGACTTGAAAGTTTTCTATGCCCACAGATTTCTCAGAACTTCTTTATCCATTAAGGCAACAAGAAAATTGAGGTGGTATAGAAACTTATTAATAACTTGATTGTCACTAAAATTACGTTGCAAAGGTCATATGAAAAGAAAATGGGCTTGGCTACCTGTGGCTTCTACAATAGTGCTCGGTTGCTATGAGATGTGACCCAGGCATTGGATCACAGAACAATGTTCTGCCCAGGATCTGCATGAAGTCAATGGACTTAGATTCTGCTACTTAACAAATAATTGTTGTAGAGCATTCATGTTAACGAATTTAGTGAAAAAATTGCGTTGTATTTAGCAGTAATACTTCTGCTGTTTCCTTCCTGTTACTGAGAATGAGTCTTCGGAGTTTTAAGTTCTAATATTTAAGAAGTGACACAAAGGGGGCTGGCAAGTAAACAGAGAGTAAGAGAGCTTGATACTCTTGCGCAGGATACGGCTTAGATGGTCAGAGCTCTTACGTTGGTTCCAACAGATCCAAAAGACAACATATGGTGTATATATATGCAAAACATTCATACACAGGAATTAAAATAAATGAATCTTTTTTGGAGGGTGGTACTCTATTTTTTAATTAAGGACGTTTTTATTCATTTTACATACAAATCACAGATCTCCGTCTCTTCCCTCCCCCAGTCCTTCCTCCAACAAGGTACGGCCACCAATGGAGACTCATCAGAACCTGGGACACACAGTAGAGACAGGTCCAAGCCCCTCCCCCTGCACATCAAGAATGTGCAAAGTGTCCCAACATAGGTAGTGGACCCCAAAATCCAGCTGATTCACCAGGGATGGATTCTGATCTTACTGCCAGGGGGCCCCTTAAGCAGATCAAGCTAACAACTTTCTTGCTTATGCAGAATCTTAAAAATAATGTGTTAAATGTGACACTAAAGAACAGAATACAAGCATATGGATGAGACATCACAGTATTTGACTTCAAGACATACTATATGGCTAAAATAGCAAGGACAGAATGTCTGAATTGGTGAGTGTAATAGGTTCAAGGTCCCACAAACGAATCTACACATCCACAGGGCAATTACGTCATGACTACTATGAGGTAATCAAGTGCTTTTGAGTGAATGTGAGGCTTGCTCCAAGGAGGGGAATTTTGTGCCTGGTTCTGTAATCTTAGTCAAAGGTCCATGGCAACTTAATGCCATAGACCTTGGGGTTGAACCTGCTCTTGTCATTTTGCTAAATGATCATGTCAAATATTTATGTACATACCCGTAGACCTGAGATTTCTCAACATTGATCAGGACTGGTTCTTTTTCAGAGTTGGCAGCAGTTAATGCAGAGATACAAAACTGTCCAAGGTGCTACAAATCATGTATTGAGTGCCCAGCCCTAAGTGGGCCATCTACACACACACACACACACACACACACACACACACACACACACACATACACACACACACACACCTTGCCATATACCAGAGAATATTGTGGTAGAAAGGATGCAAAAATAATGTAGAAGCTGGTATAAGGGTAACTATGAAATGCTGTTTATCCAAAATCACATGTCTATCACATCAATATAACTAGCACAAGATGTGCACGAGATTAGGCCAGGAAAGATTCCAGCACAGAAGGCTGAGATACTCTCTTATTCCCACTCATTACCAAGAAGCAATTGAAAGTTGAGAGCTGTTAAGCAAGAGAGAATTGTGTGTGTGTGTGTGTGAGTTAGCATTAATTGAACTTAGTAGATTATCAAGTGTAGAGGAAAAGGAGAAGGAGAAGGAGGAGGAGGAGGAGGAGGAGGAGGAGGAGGAGGAGGAGGAGGAGGAGGACAACTACAAGATGTCAGTGGTGAAGACATGAAGCTGGAAGGTGCGCAGAAGTGCTATGACCATGCTGCATTACACCCATGTATTAAATTCTAAAGAATAAAGAATAATAAAATTCTAAAATTACAAATGTTGACAAAAGTTAAAAGAGAAATATTTTTTTTAAATTCCCGATGAAAATGTAAATTAGTCTTTCCACTAAGGAAAACAATATGAAGTTTCTTGAAAGAAATGAAACACAGCTACTTCTGTAGTTGTGTCCAAAAGAAGTGAAGGCAGTACATCAAAGAGATACTTGACTGCCTATTTTTTTTATTGCAGCCAAGATTTGGAATCAACAATGTATCCACCAGTGGATTATGTGATAGAGAAAATATGTTATTTATTCACAGAGTAATAGTATTCAGCCATAAAAATGGATAAAACGTGTTAATTGCAGGATGGGGATAAAGGGCATTGTGCTAGGCAAAATGTGTCAGGTACTGAAAGACAAATACCAAATGATCTGTCATTTGTGGAAACTAAAAGGATTAATTTTAAAATGGAATAGAGCAGTCATTTGAAGAGGCTGAGAGGGTAGGGAAGAGGGACAGTGAGAGAGACTGAATAAAGGGACACAGCATACGACTAGATCCCAGTGCAGCAGGATGGCTAGAGTTAACAACAGCCCTCAAATATTCAGGGAAGCCCTGCAATATAGGAGTTTGGAAGTGAAAAATACAGAGAATGTAAGGAGACATAAATATGCAGTACTTTGGCTTCTTTGTTATACAGCATTACATATGACTTCAAATGTTATATTTTGCTCAACAAGTAGAAAAAACAAACATATATGTTGGTACAGGTCTGTGGTCGTAGTTATAAGTATGGTGAGCTCTAGGTTAGTCCAGGGTACCATAGTGATTCTCTGTCTAGATAAATTAATAAATAAAAAGAAAATAATTGACATTATACAGACTTCAGTCATCCAGATCTGAAACTATTTAGCTCATTCTAAAGATAAAATAACAAAACTTAAAAAATAATAAACCAAAATACCGAAACAATAAGAAATACTACAAGAAAACTATTATTTTCCTGTATTTTCTTAAGCATCATGTAACAAATTGAAAATCCTTTGGAGATAGCTCATTTTCACAACCATATTCAAAAACTAAGTTAATTTAGCCTATATTTTCCCCTTTTAAGTTCTATATGGTAATAAAAACCCTCTGGGTTTTTTTTTTAACCTTCATTCACTTAGTAAAGATGTCAAGTTCCCAACCAGTTATCATTGTTAATCAATTTAATTATCCCTTAGACCATCAATAAAAGTCAAAAGATACAATTGACTATTGACATATAATGTAGGCTAGGGTTCCAGGCAAATAAAATGGAAGTAGTAAGTCATGAAATTTTGTCTCACAGGTGGCAGGACTGTGTGATGACACCTGAAAATATGCTCAGGAAGCTCCATGGAGCAGAGCTCCTAAACAGTTTTTAGAGGATAGATGGACCCAAAGTCGGATGGGCACATTTTCCCTTGATAATGCTATGAACGTCTGAAAGGCAAGAAAATAATGGAATTCCTGGGATGCTGAATCAATGAGCCAGAATGGCTAGATTACTGTAAGGAGGCCAGTGTTAAGGCATACAGAAATAGCTTTCTTGAAAAAATGTAGTTTAGATGTTGGAATGTCACTTTTGAGATGAATTAATGAAGCTCCTCTCAAAATGAGAACTCAAAAATTCTCAGAAGAGTCAAAGTTTTGTGACCATAGTAATCCATAAATGGAGACAATAATGTCAAATTGACTTTTTTCTTCATTGGTTTTTAATATATGCAGTAAGTACAATGGTAGTAACCAAAACAAGACAAGAATCATGAGAAATAAACTCATTGCAACTTAGGGACAAAAAAGTACCATGACAAGATGGAATGACACATCAAAGAATGAAAGCTTTTGAGTACAGGCAAACTTGGTAACTGGGATGTTAAACAAAAAAAAAAGAAAAAAGATGAATGCTCTGAAAATGTGTCTCGGGGGCGGGGTTGGAGCAAAACCTGATGATTTTGAAATTACAGTGCATTAAAATGGAAATATCCTGGGAGTCACTGAAAATCAAGAAATGAAGACAGAATCATCTCCTGGAAGAAGCCAGAACTCAAAATAATATGTGTCCAACTCCCAGTAATGAGAGTTGAGCCTATGAAGATGAATGAGGTCCCTAATGAGACAGTATTTTACCAGATGCTGCATGAGTGGATTTGGAGAGAAAACATCAGGAAGAGCTGTGTATTATAAAGTTCAGGGTAAGCAGTCTTAAAAGAAGAAATGACCAATTTCTCACCCACTATGATAAAGTAAAAAGCATGAGGAAAAGAAAAAAAAGATGAGTTCATAATTAGAAGGATTCTCAAAGGAGATTATGTTTATATGAGTCAGTAAATAAAGAGCTATACAATCTTGAATGTTTGTAATTCAAACATTAAATTCAACAGACATGTTTTAAATTATTTAATTCAACACTAATTTGAACATGCCACTGAAACCAGGATTACATTCGGCTACCACCAGATTGCAGACCACTCCTGGAACAGGCACAAGAGAGAGACAGAACTCTTAGCTATTGAGGTGGCATCACATAGGGGGCAAGAGAGCCAGATGAGTGCCCAAAGTCCAGGACAGGAGAGTGCCATGGCTGTAAGAGGCAGATGATACATCTCACAGAAAGTGACTGTGAATGAAAATGTTACTGAAAAGATAACTGGACATCTTCCAGATAAAAGGAGGTTTATAAGTCAAGAGAGCAGGGGTTGGCACAGGGGCATCTCTGGAGAAAGAATAAAAATATCCACTAGCTAGTAAATCGTGCAGATCAGAGTGACTAGAAAGGGGATACTGTGCCAAGTTTAGAAGAAAATTGTCAGTTATCAGAGTTGAAGCTAAAAAAGCAAATCCTGTCTGGAAAGTGTTGTGAAGAAATTTGTTTTCCTTTGGCTACAGTGAATACTGGGGGTTGACACAGGAGCCTCATATTTATGTCAGTCAATAATGACATTAACCTTACTATTTCCAACTTATAAAACAACCAAAAGATGGACAATGAGCAAAATCAATTAACAATCAAGGAAAACCACAATCTTGGCTATTTCTTATAATTTTCAAGTTAAATGCCTCAAATCACAGACATGCAAGCTTTATAAATGTGTAAAACTTCGACTGTGAATTACTACCTATTTTCATTTAAAAAGATAAAAATTGAATGGTCTCTAACGATAAAATGTAGATTGTTGTTAATCATATAAGACATTGTGTTTAGAAATGAGGTCCAAATCAGCATGTGTCTAAATGAGCCAATGGGAAGAGAATGAAGCTTTCCTGGATGGAAATGTTAGCTGAACTCTGTTTCCTGCACTTGGAAAACCCAATCATTTCTCCACAGTAGTGGAAAAATTTATCTCACTACCATGTATCACAAATAAAAATTACCAGTCACTTGAGAATCACTTGTCTGTATAACTAGGTTTCAAAAAATAGAAGAAACTCCATTATCTTTCCCATTGAATGGTTTCATTTGCTACTGCTTCAGACTTCTGAAAACACATCATTAGATCTTGTTCTATAACAAGAATAGTAATATATTGATGCATCTACATTATACAGGTATTGAATCTTAGACAACATACAATACCCATGATTTTCCAAAGTTACTATTTGGGGGAGTTGAAATATGGAAAAACAGTCTTTGAAGAGAAAACAAACAATCATTGTTTTGTTATGTTTTTTAATTACTAAGACCCAGTTATTAGGAACACAGGCTTTTTTTTTTTTTAACTAAATGGTCACATTTGAAATTCATGACCCAAAAACCCTCGTTCTCGGCTATGCTACTGACTCCCACCAGCCTGGTGTGTGGTAGGGGAGATGATTTTTAAAAATCTGTTAATTTAACTTATGTAAAACAATTGGCTGCAACATAAATAGTGCAGAGTTTTACCATTTGGATGGCTTTATTAACTGAAAAGTCAGGTGTTGAAACAATTTTAAATCCTGTTATTCTGTTCTCTGCTGCTGCAATGTGGGCAGATTCTCACTTGTTAATTATATTATGTACAAAAAAAGAAAAAAATCTCAATTGAAAGACATAGAATAATATCCTGTAAAATTTCTTCTTCTCTGTACATGCCTTCAAAGAAATATGGCACTTGCTATCACTAAACCAGCTTTGTGCTGGACACAACTCCACAAGAGTTTTTATGCTACTGTTCCTCTTTACAAAACAATGCTTTCTGCTGCGAAGAAGGTATCTGACCATTAATTACACCATCCACATTCAATACATGCAACTCCTACAGATAACTAGCCAGAAAAAAACATAACAAACTTGGAGTCTTGTCATTGTAAGTAAGCAGCATTTTAAAAGGCTATACTAAAACTACTTAATCTATAGTTGCAGACTCATTATTTTTACACACCTTTCCAGTTTTGATTTTTTATGACGTTAAATTATCCTTCCTTTTGTGTGTTTCTTTCTATTCTCTTTACATTACTGTGAGACTGTTACTTTTAACGTTTTTGCTGTGGCATGTTCTTTCGGTACACTGTGAATAAGTGTTGCTAAATTAGTTAATAAAGAAGCTGTTTTGGCCTGTGATAAGGCAGGATAAGAGCCAGGTGGGAAATACAAGAGAGATACAGGCAGAAGAGGGTGGAGTCAGGGAGACAAGATCAAGTTGCCAAAGGAGAAACAAGATGCCAGCAGACCAGTAATACCATGGCCACATGCAACATGTAGATTAATAAAAATGGGTTAATTTAAGATGAAAGAGCTAGCTAACATGAAGCCTGAGCCATAGACCAAACAGTTTATAAATCATATAAGCCTCTGTCTGTGTGTTTATCTGGGACTGAACAGCTTCGGGACCTGGAGGGACACAGGAAAACTTCTGGCTACACATTTGTAATTCAATTTACCAATTGCTGTGAAAATCATAATGATGTTTGCCTGTGGAAACTTTGATATTATAAAAATAGTATATAAACTGAGTTCTTCAAATATAATAGCTATATCAGCTACCCTTCATTTCAATACAGGATATGCATGAATTTTTGTTATGGGTTTTGAATATCAGATGATACCTCAAAAAATACAATTTTACATTTACATTTAACATAACAAATATTGAATATCATTAGATCTGTTGATAATGCTACGTGCATACCATACATGTGTTCATTTCCACATTCCAATGTCCTTGAGAACCTTTAGGCATGATCAAAGCATATGCATTCAAGAATATATTTAAGTTAGACAACACATGCCTTTAACACCCAGGAGGCAGAGGCAAGCAGATCTCTGTGAGTTCGAGGACAGTCTGGACTACGGAGCAAATTCCAGGATGGGCTTCAAAGCGACACAGAGAAACTCTGCCTCAAAAACACAAAAACAAAAATAATATTTTCAATTAAATTCATTATTTTGTATCAATAATTTAAAAAGAAAAAGTGAACATAAGTTTTGCTAGAAAATATTGTGTTTTGAAACACAAAATAATGACAATAGTCTTTATTTTATATGTCAGAAACTAAAAAAACCTAAGCCTATGAAATTTGTAAATAAATCCATTCTGTGGTCAGGTGTTTATTAGGAAGCTTTGTGATAAATCAATTTATTAGTTAATGTAAAACCGAGGTTAATTTCCTAGAACAATATGTTTTTAAATTGAAAAGGACGTTAGTGCTTTGATAAATGAAAGAAGATGAGAAACTATAGAATCAGTAGAAAGTAGATAAAGAACATTTATTTAAGTTAATATAAACTCATTAGAACATTTTAAATCAAATAGAAAACAAAGTCAATGAAAATCTGAGAAGTTGGCACTTAAGAATGAAGACATGCAGGAAGGACAGGGAAAGTTAGCTGGAAAAGGGTTGGCAGTTTAGCTGTGGCTGCAAAGTGTTACAGACTTGGGCCACTGTTATCAATAAGGCAGATTCTACCACACAGCCTGAAAGAGAAGCCAGGAAGAATCAAGCAAAACAAGACATCCACCGTGTTTCCAACACCCCTAGATGCCATGTTATGAGTTACCTCAATGTAAAGCGGAAAGGATAAGAGGTTTAACAGCCCTAGGAGGAAATACTGCCACACGTGAAGTGGTTGGGAAAAGATTTCATTTCATGAAGAATTAAGATCTTGTAACTCATGTAAGTAATGAAAAAGGAAAAGGCAGAGGCGTTTAAGAGCACACACAATAGAATGTGGACAGAGTTCGTGATATTGCGTGTTAGGGGATGTCCTTTGGATGAGACATGAATTCTACATGGAAGGAATCTATGGGACAATGCCAGCAGGTCCAGGAAGCCCAGTGCCAAGAAACCCTGCCTTTCTAATACTACCCATACATCTTAGCCTTCCAAAGAAGTGGATTAATTAGTAACAAGAGAAATGTGACAGGAAGGAGGATTCATATAAGTATGTGTTAAGATGTCAGAAGATTCCATAGATAAAAGGTGAATTAAGAAATTATTAAATGAATCAATTTATAACTTACACTTGTTTTTTTTCTATATAATATATTTCATATCCCCAAACCATTTAATTTTTATTCATCGATACTGTTTGAGAGATTAAGAAATTGTACAGAATTTTTTTTTTTTACTTAACAAGTATTTCTACATATCAGAGACTTTATAAACACCTGGTTAAAGACACATGCCAACAATTTGCATGGAATCTTATGGAGCATGGTTAGATATTTATTAATCAGATTTAAAGTATAAAAATTTTAAATTTAAATGATTTGAGGCAACGTACACGGGGTTCTGGGGGCTAGAACAAAGGTATCTGATCAAGTTGGAAGATAGGCAGTACCAGCAACAGTAGCTACATTTGGAATTATTGTAAATTCAGAGGTAAAGAGACTGAATAAGGAAATCTTCAGGTAGAATCACCAATATCATAGTCAATAGAGATCCTTAGAAGATTGTTAGGGTTCCTTGGTCAGTCATATTATTTTCTTTATTTCCTTAAGACTCTGAACATAGATGAGCAGGGCCTCTATCCAATGACTTCTTTGACCTGTGAGTTTAATCTATAGGTGCAACTCTTAAACCTCCTACTTAGAAAATTTGTAGACACTGAATTTTCCAAAATTTTCCTATGCCAATCTTACATTCAATACTTTAAGACAAAAAACTTAAATCCTGTTTAACTTCCAATAGTCATTTTACCTTTAACACCGATTCATGATTTGCAATTACTCAAGTTTACATTTCCTTCAATTTCTCTAAATTATGCATATTTTTTCAAATTTTCACAGCCTGTACTCTTGTGAGACATAATGCTTGACTACTCTGTTTTTAGATAATCTGTAAATACAGTTTACGTTAAAGTAGAATCCAGCCGTTTTCTTATCTCACCTTCTGTCTTAGGTTAAAGCATAACTTGTTTCATTTTTTTTTTTCTGAGAATGTCAACCTGCAACACTAAAATCTATCAAAACAATAATTTTCTAAAACATCTGTTTTTGTTTGTTTGTTTGTTTGTTTGTTTGTTTGTTTCAAGACTTTATTTTGAAATATAGCCGGGCGGTGGTGGTGCACGCCTTTAATTCCAGCACTCGGGAGGCAGAGGCAGGTGAATCTTTGTGAGTTCAAGGCCAGCCTGGTCTACAGAGCGAGATCCAGGAAAAGGCGCAAAGCTACACAGAGAAACCCTGTCTCAAAAAAACAAACAAACAAACAAAAAAACAAAACAAAAAAGTTATTTTGAAATATATCCAAATAGAATCCAGTCTTCTTACTGTGGAGAATAGCTCCAAACGTGTCTGCAACATTTACTATTTTACAAGGCTCTTTATCAGTCTATCTTCCCACTCTCTCATTAAGAGAATGAGTCCAGTGTTGCAAATCCTTGACCTTAAGTAGTGTTTTGACTGTTTAGATGAAGAAATGATGACAGGATTGATTTGGAATTGGCTTTAGATATAACCTTTAACAAATTTGACAGCTTCCAATTCCTGCTCTCTTAAATGCTGAAACTTTTAATTTGGGAAAAATCTTCCTTGATACTCAAGCTCCATCTTAGAATAAGCCACTGATAAATAAATAAGCCACATATAAATTCTGTTTGATAGTGCTAACTAAACATCCACTCAAAAAGTCATAGCATCCTCACCAAATAGCACATTATTTTCCAGGGCAATTAAAGCTTCAGATGACCACAAGCTTAGCTGAAATTTGACCATATTCACATTATGAGCAAGACTCCTGCCTTATTGAGTCAGTCTACAGGACCATGACAACTAATAATAAATTGTTTGAGGTGATCTTTTGCATATCAATGTTTAAATAATTGCTATGACCTACAAAACCCACTTTATATTGTTGATCAATTTTTCTATGGTTTTATCTCCTACCATTTTTCTTCTCACTCCTTCTTCTATTCCAATTTTGATGGACTATTTTCACATTTTTTAGACACTCTAAGTATACACTTCTCTAAGAAACTTGTGGCTGTTCTTTCTGACCATATCCTTGCCCTCTTAACAGTTTCCAGTATGGTTGGCTTCTCTACATTCTATACCTATATACTTATGTAACTTGATTGAAGAAATTCTTCTTGACTACTAAAAAATAAAGTAAATAATGCATAGAGTTCTCTTTGCTTCTTGAATTGGTTTATCCTTTATTGTTTCCCCAGATGTTTTGAGACTTATTTGAAAAATAATTAAAATGTATGTGTAAGGTTATAATAGGATATTGCAAAATGAGTATATAGTATTACACTACTACCATAAACAAACTAACTATCATATCTGTCACTTCACATAATTAGAAAATCATATTTGCAATGTGTGTGTGCATTTGTGTGAATGTGCAGAAATTTACATGCTACCAAGTACATGTGGACATGAAAGCACTCTTATAGGTAGTTCTCCTCCCACCTGGAGGGCTCCAGGGATCAAACTCAGGTTGTCCATATACAAGCACCTCTACTGTGTCATCTCACCAGACAATTACCACCTTTGCAAAAAAAAAAAAATTTCAGGATCTAATTTTCTTAACATTTAAGTACACAACATAGACTATTAATTATAGTCAATCACAATGATGTGAGTTAGATCTTCAGAACTAAGAAATGAAAAACTGAATCTTGGTGGCTTTTGACCACAGTGTCAACATTTTGGTTATGACCACACATATCCTTCTTTGTAATGATAAGTATAGACTACATGATTTTTCTCTTCCTTTCTTTTTTATTGACTTTATTCATCATCATACATTGCTATGATAGTAGGACCACTTTTGTCTTAAAGTATAGCTCTAGCACCTAAAATTGTACCCAGCATCTGAATCTAACCTTAATGCTTTCATGAGTGAACTTGTTAGCTAATGAAGAATTGTTGATAAACAGATAAATGGATAAGCGTGGGTGTATGCATTATAAAAACTCACAAGCAAACAAAATATTTTCTATGCTGCTTAATTTATATATACCATAATACCAAGCTATTAATATAAAGAACACAAAAGGACATAATGCTTGGAAAGAAAGATGAAATTTTCATTTCTATAAAGATTAGACATAAATATATTCTAGAAACCAAATTATAAATTGGTAACTATAAATAAGTGTTCCAAATGAGACATCTTCTTAAGAATAAAGTCTATACTTTCATTCAAATTGTAGTACTTATATACATAAATATGTGTATGTCAATATGTATGCATCTACATGTATATATACACTCACATTGGGGTATTGCTATTTACTCTAGGCATAGCATGACCATGACCATCATGAAGCAATTAATTCTATAGTAACCTATAGCATAACTTTGCCCTAAAGTCATGACAATGAATGAAACAAAACAATACACTTATAACTAGCATTATGAGCATAGTAATAGAAACTGTGGCATTACCTAGTAGAAGAGGAGGCACTTCATTTCAGTTCCAGCCATCCCCACCCACCTGTCCCTGAGCTGCATACTGTGGGCATGTTTGAGTTACCAGGAAGTTGGAGATTTATTGAATGTGGAATTCCAGTGGGTCTATTTTTGTGAATTTTGAACAATAACTAGTACTTTCGGAGAATGAAACTGATTTTGATTCAGCCATGCTCCTGTAAGTAAGCCAAATAAACCCATATGCTTACACCCTGGACTTGAATGGAATTATTTCTTTGATCTGTTATCAGGTGCCTAACTGGGGTGAATAGATGTCTGTACTTGTCTCTCCCAAGAAAAGTAATGCAACAAGAGATTTAACCATGACCATTGGTTTACTTTTCTGTAGAAAAAAAAATATTGAGAGAAGGCAGGCTAAGATGGGATGTAAGCAAAATAAAAACAACACTTGAATTTTCGTAGAGTCTAATGGCAAGAATAAAGGAATGAATTTATAATGAATAAAAAAGAGAAGATTAGGAGTGGAGTAAATCCAAAGTCATATAATTTAATCTGAAAGTCTCCAAGCAAAATGGCAGCATTTGTCTGACTTGTAGGAATCTTTATGTCACATATGATACTCTCTTTCCCACAGATAAGTGCTTCTAAATTTAAATATTTGATGTTACATAATGACATAGTTAGTAACACATACAAGGAGCATTTTAGGAATTCAGAGAGTAAGAAAATAATCAACACTATGGCCACTATGGGTCATTAGCTTCATAGGAAGACTGCCAGACCACTCAGCTGTCAATAAAAGAGACTAGGTGTCTATGTTATAAAACCACACAGTTGGACATTGGGTGAGAGAAATCAGGATACTTACAAACAAGTGGGAAAGAATACTAAAAATAGCTATAATATCATATTTTTACTAGAAGACCAGTGTATCTAGAAGGAAGAAATGGAGTTGTTCAATCATATATATACAATTAGATGCATTTCCAGAGCACAAAAGACTTGATTTACTTGTGTGTGCCTGCACTGCCAAGCAATTAGTGGAACCTAAAAGCAATTTGCTTAGAGCTGGGCTTTCACTCAAATGCTGCAAGTTTTGGCAGTTGAAGCTGCATTCACTCTGTTGCTAGGAAAACAAGGAGAAACAAAAGTGTCCAAGATGTTTCCAAGGTTCCCTCCCTTATGTTTCCTTTTGAGGCAGTCCTGTCTTACTGCTGCTGCTGTCACAACTGGTTGGTCAATATTATATTTGCAGGCAGATGAGAATAGGTTTTTTCTTGGGGACCCAAAACACATACTACTGAACACTATGGCTTTAGATTTCTGTCTAGTTTTTGTCATACTACTATATTCTCCTCTATTTGCTTTCCTTATCATATTTTTTTTAACTTGGAGGATTCTGAGAATTATAAAAGAAAGCAAAATGCGACAGGTAAAATGTTGAAACACTGCTGCCAAAGGATGGTGCTTTAGGCCTCATGTCAAAAATGGCTCACTACTTGTCATATTATTTTAAGGTTACTGTGATCCACAATTTCTGAAGACTTTTGTTCAAAATGTAAACTCAGATATTCTTTAAAGGGTATCTGACTATATGACTCTAGTTCATGCTCATTTCATGCAAGGTACGCTGTTTGACTTTTTTATTATCTATAATAATATTTGGACACTAAATGACTCATATTGATTACTGCAGCAATTAAGCTTTGGACAGCAAAATATAGTAGAGGACCAGAATGATGCTGGCTCAACAGGTAGGGCCTTTGCCCATAAGTCTGATGACCTAAATTTTATACACAGAGTGCACATGGTAGGAGGTGAGAACCAGTTCTTGTAAGTTGTCTTCTAACAACCGCTATGGACATACATGTCTAAATAACACACACACACACACACACACACACACACACACACACACACACACACAAAGGGAGAGAGAAAACAAATGAGAGAGAGAGAAACAACACACAAAGAGAGAAGGGAGAGAGAGAGAGAGGGGAGGAAGGAGAGAGAGAGGTATTGCACACAAAATAACTACATAAATGCAATGATTTGTTTTTGTTTTGTTTTGCTTTGCTTTGCTTTGCTTTGCTTTGAGACAGGTTTCTCTGTGTATTCCTAGCTGTCCTCGAACTAGCTCTGTAGACCAGGCTGACCTCCAAGTCAGAGATCCACCTGCCTTTATCCCCAAGTGCTGGGATTAAAGGAATGTATCACCATCATCTGGCAATAATATATATATATATTTTAAATACAGTGGTAATGGTCTAGATTTAGTAACAAATAGGCCCACATGAGCAGCCTATATTAACCATTTATAATAACACATAGGTGTATGTTTCAATAGTTTTAATCAACAGTGTTCTCATTTGTAAACTACAGATACTATTACATAAGTTGTGGAGCTGCTATTAAGATCAAAATAGTACATGCCTCACACTACTCTATTACTATTCTTAAAGCACCCATATACCTTAAAGAACACATCTTAACAGACAGTTATATTGCTCAACATTTTTCATGCTCATGATTACAATAAATAACCATCGACACTTACATTTCAGTCCAATTTCTTGTTTCTTAACGTTTTTAAAAATTGTTTTGATATGCAAGGAAGTCTGTATTAACTGAGAAAATGTATGAAGCACCAGTTCTTTGCTGGGATATGAAGCTTGTAGTTTTTCTGTCAGCAGATATTCAGGGGAAATAGCTCAAACTGCTGAAAATCAGGAAGGGCTCCACTGATTTCCTCTCTGCTTTGAGTTCAGAGGCATGGGCAGGCAGACCTGTAACGGCTGGTTTGGCATGTGAGCTGTTGCTATTTCTGAAGCCTCTATGTTTCTTTCTGTTTTTCACATGACAGAGGCCCTGCTCATTGCTAACCCTTCTCCTTTGTTAAGCTCTATAGGAAACTGATGTAGGCCACCCTCAAAGGCAGCCAATCAGAGGCCACTATGCTTCCATTGACTTCACATCTCCACTGGAGGAAAAGGAAACTAGCTGCAGGATGTCAGGCCAGCCTTAAAATGTTATGTGATGTTATTGCAAAAGAGTTGGAATTCAGCCACTAAAATATCCCCCTGGATAAGGTAACTGTGAGAGAATGGAATGTGTCACCGAGAGAAAGATCATAGTCCATTCTTTTTTTTTTCCAAATCCCTTTATACATTTCCTGAAAGGTAATGTCATGAGATCTTTTGGCAGGGGTATGGGTTTTCTTTAGTAATTTCCTACCAATCATCCTTTCCCAAGAAAGAAGAGCAGATGGGCTTCTATTAAAAAAAAAAATAGTCTGAGACGCATCTATTTTTACTGTTCCACTTAGGAAAGCTTGAAAGCAACAGAACTCCAGGAAATCATTAGCGCTTTACTGTGAAGAAATGTTACTCCTCATGAGCCAGACCTCATCAAGGCACTATGCAAGAGTCCTGGGATTCTCTACTGTCACCTTCTCCTCCCATTTTGGAGGAACATACATCCACACTGTAGAAATCACTCTATATCAGGGTATACAGAAATCTGTGACAATAAAGCCTCTAAAACTCTGAGATTTTATTATTATTATTAAATTTATTTTAATATATAAACACAAAAGTTACATATATGTACACATGCATATATATATTATATATATAATATATATTTACAATACAGCAAAGGATATTTTAACACATGGTAGATTGTGTAGAGATAAAATTTTCCTTAAACATTTTTCTCTTTTTGTGAGAAAAACATTTAAAACTGTCTTGGACATTTTTGAGATTCACAGGCACAATCATTGTCTGTATTCGCCCTGTTGTACAAGAGTACATTGTAGAGTCTTACTAGAATTTTGAACTTAAATAATATTTAAATTTATTTTTTTCTTAAAATAGTTCTTGAGTGAATCAGCCACTTGGTATCACATTTGTCTTCTTTTGCCTAAGGTGATAGATGTCTCTTTTGTTGAAGCAGGAAGCACCTATGTGTGGATTATGCTATCATAGAATGGGATTTAGATTGTCTTCACATCATATTGAGGTTACCATGCTAGTACTATGGGTTCCCTCACTTCACATTTCCTCATAATCTAGGAAGTCAAAGTTCTGGTAGATAGTGGCATTCACGATAAAAATTGTTCAGAGGATAATAGTAAAACATCATATTGCTATAAGAAAATGGTGACAATGAAGATTGGGAGATACATGTTCTTTGCTATGACTGTGCTAATAGGAATTTCCTTAGGAAATACTGTGGTCCTATGGCAATTATTCACTAATAAAAGTTGTTTTAAGCTTGAATGCTGATGGAGGCAAATGTTTGAGTTATAGGGCTGACATGATATAAGCTTGTGATCATTGTAATGCTTCTTAATAAGTATATACATAATACCACAAAACAAAAGTTAGTGCAAGTGTCATTTATTAATGAAAGTCAAATGCCATGAATAACATTTCAATCAGATTTTATCTATATTATATTTTTGAAGGTGAACAAGTTAAACATAAATTCTTGAACTGCATACAACTTCAGTCTTAGGAAGCAAACAGGCACTCAGAAATAAAGCAAGAGAAAATTGTGGTATATTAACATACTATCTTCAACTGTAATCTTAACAAACAAGAATAGTTGCCAATAAAAAAAAAAAAAAGATGAAGAAAATAAAGAAAGACTACGACAACCCATCTGGCTTTGGCAAACTATAAGAAACAGATCACAAAATGATGAGAAAATGGGCATCTTCCTCTTCCATGAACAGAAGTTACCATTTTATGTACTCAGAGCTAGCAGCCCTGCTCCAGCCTGTCAACAGCTCTCCTCTCACTTGCAGTGGTGGATGCTCTGACAGCCTGCCTCACTGCAGGGTGCAGGCATGTGCATAGCTTCCTCACTCCCTTCGGTACTCACACATCTGAGGAAGGCACTGTACAAGGTGCAGAGACAAGGCTTAGCAGGCTGCGAACGACAGTATTCATGAACCATAGTGTTGAAAAGAGAACAACTTCAAACTGCGTCTGACTTCCTGGTTAGATCACACATTCAAAAACTGCATGAGATCTATCTCATACATTACAGCAGCAGCAAAAGACTTTAAACACAATTGGCAGATTGACCTATGAGTATGGATGGTGTAAATCAGGTGACTGTCTTACCAGAATCTAGAAGAAACCAGTTGTTTGTTAGTACCTCCATGGCTGTGATGACAGTGGACATGAATTTCTAGACTGAACACATCTACTGATCTGTAGATGAATTTCTAAATGGTCTTATTAAATAAAAACATGGAGCCAAATATAGGGGTGAAAGCCTTAAAGATCAGGGAAATAGGAAAAGCTACCAGCCAACCTTACCTCACCAACTCTGCAGCTTCCAAATGTGAGCTACTTCCTGTCTACCCAGGCCTTTATATGCCTTCCTTTTCTGCCCTCTCACTGGCTCTTAGCCTACCGACCTCACTTCCTTGTCACTGTCTGTCTGTAAAGACCTCCAGGTCTCTATGGTTGGCGTGTGTCACCACGCTTGGCTCTGTTCCCTAGTATGGCCTTGAACAGAGATCTTGCCTGCTAAGTTATCGGAATAAGGGCATATGCTGTCTGACTTCTTTGTTTACTTAAAAAGGCTGGCCTTTTCCCCCTGATCTCCAGGCAACCTTTATTTATCAAAGCCCAAATAAAATATCACCACAATTTCCCTTTTTTGTCTATTAAAAATTAAAAAAGTTATAACTAATATAAGAAAAACTGTGTACACTGAGTACAATAACTATATACAAAATATACAAGCAATAAATACATCAACAATGTCTAGCCCATTTGCATTCGACAAATTCAGAGAAAATATTCCATTATTTTGGTGAGTCTAAAATATACCTAATTCACTTTCTATCCTTACTTATATCACCAACAGAAAACTATCTTATGATGTCTTTCAAACTTATATACTTAACACCTCTTAGTGAGTTTTTTTCTGAATTTCTTAACAAGGAAATTTGTAACTACACCTATCTAATCTTTATCTCCCTCAGAGACACAAGAAGGAAATAATATTATCTAGTAAAACAGGAAGCTCAAACAAGTGACTTCCAAATAAACGTGAGTTGACAGAAACAGCCAACTGCCTGGACAGTCACCTGAGGTTTCTCTGAACATTGGGGCATTATCTTCAGCCTACAGGCTTATGTATCTGACAGACTCATTTGCGAAGTAGAATATACACAAGGCCTACAGTTCATCCTCACGTTCAGTGTGACTAGTCCATGTACTAGATAAACTTGAATTCCACCAGTGTCCTGTCATGATTTAGAATTTTAAATTCTGGAAATTGGTGTTTTTGGAATTCAGCTGTCTATTTTTTCTGCTTGTGGGTGCCTTCATCTCATTTACCACATTGATCCCTCAAACAAAAATAGAGCCAGTAGACCTATGGATAGAAATGCAAAAAAGAGGCAATGACTACATGATTTTTAAATATCTCCCTTTGGACTAGTCTTTAATAAAGAAAACCATGAATGTAAAGAGGAATTACAAAGAGAGAGGGAAGAAGAGAGAACAGGGATTATAGAATCCATGACATTAAAATCCTCCTTAAAAGATATAAAAATTTGAGGTGATTAAAAATGACTGAGCAAGATATTTAGTAATTTCACTTATGAATGTATAAGTAAAAGTTAATGAAAACTTACTATGATAATAATAATAATCTACTTCTCATTAGTATAACAAGAAACTGAAATAAATCAGCTTTAAAAGGAGGAAATTTGGGGCTAGAGAGATGGCTCCATGGTTAAGAGCACTAGCTGCTCTTTCAGAGGACCTAGGTTCAATTCCTAGCACATAAATGGCAGCTTATAAATGTCAGTAACTGTCAGTTCCTTGCAGGGAATCTGACACCCTCTTTTGGCACCCATGAGCATGAGGCATCCACATATTACACAGACATACATGCCAACAAAACACACACACACACACACACACACACACACACACACATATCTGCTAATGTGTTTAAAGGCATGACTCCCATGTCCAAACTTCTTCAATCCAGGCATCATTCCTTAAAATTTCTACCATTTTTCAATGGCATCTTGGGATGAGAATCAAGCCTTTAAAGGCTTTGGGGAAATATTTCAGATTCGAACTATAGCATTAAGGAAGGTGAAAGATGTTTAAGAAAAATATTCATATAGGGTAATAAAAATTATTTTTATGAGCCATGATATTTTAGTGGTGGAAAATAATTATAATTTGAGTTGATCATAACTAACACGCAGGAATCAGCCTTCTGTCAAGTGTCATAGTCTACTGTTTTTGCTGTATAAAAGAGACACTAGGTAATTCAAGAGAGAAGAGGGCTTCCACTGTTCTGAGGCTGAAAGTTCACGTTCTATGATGGTGGAGGTAGTATGTGGTATAGTCTTGGTCCATTAATGGCACAGTAGTGTGGTGATATATTATGTCCCCCAATATATTGTGTACCCTAATAAAGCTTATCTGAGGATCAGAGGAAAAAGCCAGCCACTATACTAATCATAGAAGTCAGGCAATGGTAGCACACACCTTTTATCCTAGCATTTGGGAGGCAGAGATCCGTCCGATCTCTGTGAGTTCAGGGCCACACTGCGGAACAGGTATGATGACTCATACCTTTAATCCCAACACTAACCATAGAGGTCTGGAGGTCTGTACAGATAGACAAGAAGTGATGTAGCTGGGCAGAGAGAGTAAATGAGATGCAGAACAGAAAGGCATATAGGCATGGGTATACAGGAAGTAGGTCTCTTTGAGGATTTCCAAGTGGTAAGAACATGGCTGGCTTCTTTCTGCTTTTCTGATCTCTCAGTATTACCCCAATATCTGAATCCAGGTTTTTATTAATAAGACCGTTTAGCAATTCGTCTTACATGGTAGCATTCTAACATGGCATTTATATGGAGGGAGACCTCAACTCACCTGAAGCACTTCCTGATGCTGATACGCTGAGCATCATGTTTCAATGTGAATTTTAGAGGGAAAACAAGTGTTAAAAACCACAAAACTAAGTATCTACCATTATCTCACAGAATCTCCAGAAACATGCGGAAAACATCTCTACCTGTGCAACCACTGATATGAAGAAGTATGGTGAAAATTTTATATAATGTTGTTGATTCCTGCGTGTTAGTTATGATCAATTCAAATTATAATTATTTTCCACCACTAAAATATCATGGCTCATAAAAAAAGAGGAAGAGGAACACTTTGCAAGGGATAACAACGGTTATATCTGCTTTTATGAAGCTGAAATGATTCATGTTTCAGCTGAATACAA
>NC_081417.1:97587248-97602248 GCF_949786415.1 Peromyscus eremicus
ATAAAGGAACAGGCCCTTGCTGCAGTCATCCAAATGCTCTCATGGAAGGATTGCCCTGTTCTGTAAGCCATGAGGCTTTCCCTGCAATGAGTGGCTGGAGACGGAAAGAAAGCCATGTGTATCCTGTGGGCATGAGCTTCCAATCACAGTCCAGGTAGTTCCATGTTGTAAGTGAGACGTGCAGGGGTGGTTCATGTTCAGTCTAACAAGTTTGACCCCAGCTGTGAAGTGTGAGAGGGCCCTGAACACAGAAATAAATGACCGAGCTTGTCCTCCAGCCCTTCCTCTTCAGCCCCTCGAGGGCTCAGGGCTGGCACTCACCCAGGCCTCCTTCTACCTGTCCCTGAGCTGGCACCTTACCAGGGCTGGTGACTAGATTTGACTCTGGGATCTTTTCTGGAAAGCAGATGTAGCCCCAGGGGCCCAGGTAAATGGTTTCCTCTCCTTCCCCCTACAGATTCCAAACAGAGTTTCCCTTTCTTTCTTCCATTGAAAAATTGCCAAAATCCACTCCATACTGTACAACTAACCTCCAAACAGGCAATGGAGAATGATGTTAATTTAAACTTCTGCCTTATTAAGTAACAAAACCCAGAAATAATGTGATCAAAGCCAAAAGACACAAACTTCTGCCGTCTTTCTTGAGATAAAAGAAGTAAAACACCCATTAAATGAAGGAGGCTTGGACACTTAATAAAAATAGCTAATTGAGTGTTGGAGTAACTTAGCATTTTGCCTCCCCGAGCGAGCGGCACAGTACTCAAGGTTAGCCTGCATCCCCTTTCCTCTTGGTCCTTCCTGCTGTGGTTTACGCCATCACATCCTTGTTTTGTTTATTCCCTTCCTTGTGTGCCAGGGACTGCTGCTCCCTGGGAGTGGAGAAAGGATGACTGACCAGGTCCAGGCACTACGAGCCAATACCAGTGATGGAGGCTAGAACAAGGACAAAGGAAGTTCTTAGACAGAACAGTTAGCAGGAGAGTGGACAGCAACACAAGATGGGGTGCTTCCTGGCTGTCCTTCTCATCATAATCCTGAAATGCCCATTGGAATGGATTCCTTCTCCTTTTGTGGGTGCCATTATGTTCTTTTTTTTTTTAAGTGATGTTAAGTCTTAGTTCAGCATAACCCCCCTTTCCTTTCTTGATCTTTTTTACTTTGAATCTGAAAATACTTTAAAAAAAAAAACACCTTTCAAATACCAGTATACCAAAACAAAAAATGCACAGCGCTCATCCAAGCAAAGCCCACAATCTAGTCAAAGCAATGCACATAACAACTCCACTCAGAATAAAGCTACCGTTTCCTATCCACGCTGGGTAAACAAGCCATTTGAACCATGCCCTGGAAATGCAGATGCTGTGAATCCACCCTAGATCTGCCAGCGGCGGGGCTCTGGGATAGGAGGGTGAGATCAAATGAAGTGTGATCATCTCCTCAAATTGGTTGCACTGAGGAACAAAAACTGGGGACTATTGGGACTGAGACAAGAACATTGGGTTTCAAAGGCAGACCCAAGCTTCCCAGAGTAGGCCCAAGCTTTACTGGGTTTGGATTTTGAGTTTTTCATATGGCACCCAGCCCCTGGTCCAGTTCCTCTGTTAAGGGGGGGGGGGTGTGAGGCGGGGTGGAACAATACCTTCTCGAATGAGTGCTGGGTGCTTTAGACGAAGTAAAATGTGACAGAGCAACCCTTGGGTTGCTTTGTAGATAATTGATGCTCTGAAACAGTTGTCACCAGCCTCTCTCTACAAAGGCTGTCGTGATAAAACACCACAAAGCAATGTGAATTCCAATGACTTCCCTCCAGCCTCTCTTCTTTCCAGTAAGAAAATGCTTAAGGAAAAACTTGACTACGCTTTCCAGTTTTTTTTAAGTCTACGTCTAATGACGGCATTTTGTTTTGTTTTCGTTTGCTGTGTGCTGGTGCTTTGTTTTTGCTTTGTTGTTGGTTTCTAGCCGTTTGGGTGATGAGAGAAAGACTTATTGCTAGAGGCTCACCACGTGCACACCGGCAAGCAGGGCATCCTATACAAGAGCTAAACGCAAGGCCCGAGTTCTATCCCAACCCTCCTAGCTTCTGTCTCAGAAACTTCGCACCCAGAGAAGGCAAGTAACTTGTTCAAAGTCACAGAAGCAGCTGGAGGCAGAAGGAAGGCAAATCTAGTGAAATGGGATTCTCACCTTGTAGTGGGTAGCCATTCCAGCTTTGATCTGGAAGTTCCAACCCCCATTGAGACTTCGGCAACTGTCACGCCTACAAGGCGGGGCCAAGGGAGGCGCCTGGAGACCCGAGATCTGCATGGGCCGTGCTCTGACTCGGTTCCGGGACCCTGGACGGTGGAGGTGGGCCAAGCAGGGCTCCAGAGAACACCGCTGGACTGCGATACACCTTCCCCAGACCCCGCGACCTACCTATCCCTTAATTTGTAAGTTACGCCATTAAATAAATCTCCTTTTAACTATGTGGAGTGGCCTTAATAATTTCACCAATATCACCTCTTCCCTCTGAAGTTCTACCCAGGTCACGTGCCCCAAAAACCATGGAGGGTACGGGGAATGAGTCAAAGGAGAAGTCAGCCTTTATCTCTTTTGCATCAACCCTCAGTATAATTTCCCATCAAAGAACTAATGACCGCCCTGCAGAGACAACAGCCCTCTGTAGAGACAGGCCTCTGCAGCGTTCATTCCAGTCTGCATTCCTACCTTCGCCGCCATTCCTGGCGGCCATTGCTGGAAAACAATGGAACTGTTTTCATCTTCCGGCTGGAGCCTAGACTTTGCCATGACAGCATCCATCCTAGACTTTGCCATGACAGTTTCCATCCAGTTAGCCTCCTCCTTGAGTTAACATAAGAACACCACAACCTGCTTCCGGCGAACAGCAGATGAACAAATGAATACAGTGACATCATTTTGATTTGTGACTATAAGGATTTAGGGGACAGTGACGCCAAATAAAGACTAAAACAAGCCTTTTCAGCGGCAGTGATGGATTTGAGTGTAAGTATTGAATATAAATTATTAGAAATATTTTAAATCTGTTTTCAGTTAGAAAGTTAACTTTTTTATACACAGCATCTCAGATGTAGCCCTAGCTAGCCTAGCACTTTCTAAGTAGACCAGCCTGCTCTTGAACTCACAGAGCTCTGCCTGGCTCTGCCTCCTGAGCACTGGAATTAAAGAGTGTGGCACCATACCCAGCATATTAACTAACATTTATACTTTAGCCCATATAAGTGTTTTAAGAGTAACTACAACATCTAATTAGGATAAAAGGTAGATGTATCTGGGTTGCTATTTGCTCACTCAGTGCCATTTTCTCTTTACAAGAGCAATTTTATCTAATAGTAAAATGGTCCCATTTAGATATGCATCCATCTTTCTTGCAGAGATGTAGTGTGACAGTGTTGTGATTGGAGTGGTTATGAGCAGAAACTACAGAGAAAGACTCTGTAAACAAGAGTGGGCACACCTATTTTGGCCTTTGCTCATCCAGACTGTGCTGTCTGAATATTGATATGGTTTGCAGTGTATCTCATCTTGAGAATATTAATACGTTACCTTCTATGGATTGTGGAGTACAAACTAGAAAAGCCCCAAGTCTTTGATCTTAACATTAAGGATCTTCCATACCATCCTGGGAGCTCCTCTCCAAATGTGCTTTATAAAATGGACAAGCAAGCCCCTAATGCATCCTTGTGTTTGTTACTGAGGTAGCTGCTTGGTTTGTTTTTCAATATCTATTACCAGCAACCAAGCAAAATTCATAGCTTAGACTCTGGGCAAGCCAAAGCACTATAAATGAAGCTAAGCTTAAAAGCATTTCCTATGTAACAGGAAACATTATCTGCCAGAAATCTGCCCAAGAAAGCTTGCACAGGAGAGATTTCCTGACTTTTTAATGTTTTTCCAGCCCTGAACATTTGGAAAGTGCACATGAACAGTAAAGTACATGGGCAGTTATCCAAAGAGAATCATTTATATTTGCCCCACACTGTACAAGAAACAGTGCTGGGTATGTGTTGTCACTGATTCTGTATTCCCAAGTCCACTCAGTTAGAGAAAGTTCAAATTCAAACCATTTCCAAGAAGGAGTTATTATATATGAAAAGCCCATTCAAGGCTCACATCTAACTGTGAGATCAGTTTTGGACCTGTCATACAATTGTAACAGTAACTGACATCCATACCTACCACTTCTTTGCTTAGCTTTTGTATCAGTTCCCTTAGGTAGTCTAGACTAAATGGCATAAAACCACTCGTCCTCCATTAGGACTTCCCAAAGCGACGAGGAAACACAGGAAGTGTGCTCTGAACATGTTGGAATACGTGTCCGTTACAGAAACCAGCGAATGTGAACAGAGCATGGTTTTGGAACTTCCAAAGTTGGCTGATGAACAGAGTGGGGGAAAAAACATTGAGAGGATTTCCCTATGGACTCTAAACCGTGGAGCCAGGAAACTGGTCCTAGGAAATCTACTCAATGAGGTACTAGCTAATAGAGGAGATCAAGGCGGGGGGGGGGGGGGTCTCAGAAATCCCTAATTAGAGCCATAAGCAGACAGGCTGGCAAGCCTAGATACTAGCCTAAGTGCTAGAAGCATTTAGATAGCCTTAGTGTGTAACCCCCCTTGGGAAGGAACGTAGCTAGCCTGTAGTGATGATGATGGATGGGCAGATTATAACTTACCTGGAAATATTTCTAAGTTTCCCTTGTAGGTTATACTCTACACTAAGATATAGATGCACAATACAGCCTAGTAGTTAAACAAGGAAAGCAGGGTCATTCAGAGCTCCTAAGTGACAGTCAGTGCTCAAACCCGAGGCTTTTTCCTTCAAAGCTATACCATAACTCCTTTGCTCTCTAAGAGCACTTCCCCGAAACCTGAGCCAGGGACTCTTACTAAAGAACCATAACTAAGGAAGGGACCCTTATATGAGAAGTCAGTTCTCACCTCCTGAGTAATTTATTTGAGTTTATTACGGTAGTTCGTGGCACCCCTATTTCCACTTTTATGAACCTACTAAGAATTTAAAGACAGCTTGGAAAACAGTGGGCCTGGGGAATCGCAGAGGAGACAGAAGGGAAGAAATTGCTTTCATACTGATAGTCAAGCTTTGAAGATGCACTACGCCAAGCAACTCCTGTACTTACCTAAATTATTATTTTCGCTGCTTTCCAAAGTCGATACTTTAGTGTGTGATCTTCCCAGAGCACAAGGCCACTTTCATCCCTTACAGCCATGCATCACTCCCTACCACTACTGGGAAGGCCCTTGCCTTCTTCCACATGGTGAAATAGTGTACGTTCTTAAGGGACAGTTCAAATCCTAGCTCCCACTAGAGGCTTCCCTCACACCAGACGCCCTTACTTCCTCCCTCTGTTATTGGAACTTAGTTGTCCTAACAGGACTTTTGCTTCATCGTTTTACTTAGTCCTTTGCTTAATGCTGTAGTGTTAAATTGTAGCGTTGTTTACTCATTTTCTTAAGTGCGTTGTCCGTGAGTTAAACCCTACAGCTTATCCAGATATGAATCTCTGGAACCATGTGGTTCAAATGGACGTCAGTGAACAACATGGGCTGCATGTTGTTACAGTGGCCTCAATAGGAATCAGATTAATAAAACCTGCTTTTATTTCATAGTGACGGATGTTCCCTTGTGTTTATGAGACTCTCACAAAATAAAATATTATATAAAAGTCCAATGAGAGGCCAGATAGGTGACTCAGTGGTTAAGAGCACTGGCTGTTCTTTCGGAGGACCCGGGTTTAATTCCCAGCACCCACAAGGTGGCTCATAGCTATCTGTAACTCCAGTTCCAGGGAATCTAACACCCTCTTCTGACGTCTGCAGGCACCAGGCATGCCTGTAGTACACATATATGCAGGGGGGCAAATCACCCATGCACACACAAAATAATTAAAATTTAAAAATTCTAATGATTGAATTCTAGAATTCAGAAGGAAATTCTACATGGAGAAGAAAAAAAAAACAATACACCAAGCAAACTTGCATTCTATTTCGTACTGGCTTCCCCTTCAAATTTCTCCTCTAAACATATAAATTTCTGTGACGTTTAGGGTCTATGGTTCATAAGAAATCTTCATTATCTGCTATTAAAACCTTAAAATTGGCCTAAAGGGCATTGAATGCCAATGAATTTATTATATCCAACATCAGATGCTTGCGAGAAGGAATTTAGAGCCAAATTTCAGATTCCCAGGACATTATTCACATCTCTCAAAAACAGGTGTCCAGTGCACATTTATGACACGCTGCTGAGCACTACCCATGTGTTGATTCATGGATGTGTGTAGCGTTGAAGGCAAGGTCCGTGCCTGGAATGGGCACTGTGCACTGGAACTGTGCAGTGAGATGCTGGAGTGCTCAATATCCTATTGAGCTTCAGTTTAAGGCCCCCAGAGATTCACCTGTGCTGGTTAGACCATCCAGATCATCTACTTAGTAGGTTCACCACTTATGAACAGGCATGAAAATGCTGACAGATGATGAGATGGTGTCTGAGATCTCTGAGAAAATAGTCTAGCCACAGGAAAGTGTGGGGCTAGACAACGATATCAAGGAACCATGTAATAAAAGTGAGTGATGGTACAAGGAACCATGTAATAAAAGTGAGCGATGGTACAGGAATCAGTCTTTAATCTACATCTTTGAAAATATTCCCTTATAAAATATTATCCTATTTTAAAAAGAAAAAGAACCCCCTAAAACCAAAGGACTAAAATTTAATTGCCAATAGCAGCTCTGACCCCATCTTAAAGATGGGGGCCTAACTTGTGTCCTTCTGCCAGGCTCCACAAGTTTCTTTGTTTACTTAGTTTTAGTCTGTCTGCCAATGAGCTTTATTTCTAAATAAAGAGGAAGAGGAGCAACGTGCAGGCAACTGGCCTGTATTACCTCCTTCAATTTCAGCCACATTATGAGAAAGCTGCTATTGTATGAGAGACTCACACATGCCCGCTCTAGGTTTCTAGATGGGAAGCATCAGAACCAGGGTTTGGAAATGACCTGGAATCCCCATAATGTGACTGTGCATGTGACACACACAGCTCAGACAAGATGAGGATCTAATTAAAACTCAATAAGAGATTGATGTGAAAATGGGCATGGCATACTCAAAAACGACTTAGGCAAGTCATCGTTGAGTTTCTGGATTATTTTCTGATGCTGTTCCAGAAAGGAAATCAAATAGTGATTCTTCGTTCTTTATTTTTAACTGGAAGGCTAGGCGTATATTGATTGGGTAATATGCCACATTTGAATATGCTATTTGAATCAAGTATATAATAAATAAATAAAAAGTTTTAAAGTACAACACAAATTAAGCAACACAGATGATTCCATTAAGCTCCAAAAATCATTGGGAATCCATTGGGAAGAATGGTGCTCCCCAAAATCAAGCTTCACAGCAGGAGAAAGAAGCCCCACAGGCTCAGGCATTGAATGACAGGGATTCTCAACTCTTGACTAAAGGGCGGCCTCACCCAACCACTGCTATGCTCCCAGTTGATTCTGGTGTACAGCCCTGACTGGAAGTCACTGAGTAGAAAGAAAATGGTGGCCTGTGGAGAATGGGGCCTCCAGGGGACTTAATAACTCCTCAGCAAGAGAGTCACCAAGCATCATTAGCAGACAGTAGCCAATGCTGCTTACTCACCAAGAGACTTGCCACAGTGTCCTTTCTCTAATGTCCTTCATGCAAGAAATGCTATGGGTCCTGGTGACCAAGCCAGTCACCCCTTGGTACCGAGTACAGACAGGGGGCCTGCTCGTTACGTTTGTTCCTTTCCTCCTCACTCTTGCCTCAGAAGCAGCCCTAGGACACAAAGCTAGTGGAGAGGTGAGAGAAGCTGTGTTGGGGACAGCCCTGTTTTTCTAGGCCTCCTTAACCACTGTGCCTATCTTGGGATACTTGGGTGTGGATAGTTCAAGCCTATAACAACACTCACAGCAATTTGTGTCACCAGGCTGGAGGCTTGGCCTATATCCTGTTTAGAACACGCATTATCTCTTCTCCATAGACGGAGAAATTGAAACTCCAAGTGGGTAACTTGTCAAAAGTATGCAAGGCTCAAAACTAATCTGTCTGGTTCGTGACCATGTCCCTCTGGGCCACACTGCTAATCGCTATTTCTATCCAACAGAATTTTCCTCCCTCATCTTGAAACGAAATGAAGTCCACTTTTGAAGACCATACTCTGGGAATGTGATGAGGATGAAACTGAGGGGGTGGTGATTCGTTGCTCATTCATATTTTAGTGTGTACAGGTTCCTTGACGTCACTGACTGTGGGCAATGGAACAAGCATAGAGCTGAGCAGACTTAGAGAACCTGAAGGTCCATGGTGCCAATCACTGAGGAGGGTCCTAGAGCTGAGAAGTTGTCCAACAGGTCAGCTAAGTCCGAGGTAAGTTAAGATACTTAAATAGGACTTGGATTTCCTCTCCTCCAGACCTGCTCTGGTCTTTGCTCTTGCCAAGTCAAACTCGTTTAACTCTTACAAGACCATGGAAGTCTAGACAGCCCAAGGCAGTGAGCTGACTTCTGGTTTCATTTCATTGTATCCATTTCAAGAACCTGGGAGAGTAGAGGAAATGTGTTGAAAACAAAGGATAATAATAATAATAATAATAAGTAACAAATGTAGAAGACGAACAGAAGTTGGATTTTGCTCTGTGCTGACCAGGATTTCACTCATTATACCCATACTCAGAACATAAGCCTGTGTCTCATGGCAGCCTACTCCAGATACATTGTTCAAGTTGAGTCAAGAAGTGGTAAGCCTGCCTTTTTGTCTGAGCATGCAGCATTCCTGAGACTGGGTTTAAGTCCTTCTCTACTTTCTTCATCTTTTAGCCAAACAAGTGGAAGCTGTTCTCCTACTGAGAGGATACCTCTCAGGAGACCAGGTCTTACACAGACTCTCAGGCCCGTCCTTGGGTACAATCAAACGCCACTGCAAGAAGTAAATGGTCAGATGACGTTCCCACAGTATTCACTTAGCTCTCTGTCAGGGAAAAGGAGTTCTGTGGAAGATAGCACAAACAGGGCCAGCCACATGTTCCCAGGGGATGCTTTTCCTGACTAATGTCATGTCAGAATTGATTCTCCACTTGGTAACTGTACACATCCGTGCTGATGAGCCAAGCTCTGGGGGTGGCTTTGGAATCACCTGTAGATGAGGACAAGCCTTAGTTACTAAGTTCCCTTAGTAGCAGACACCTGAGAGCAAGGGTGATTGAGAGAGAGAGAGAGAGAGAGAGAGAGAGAGAGAGAGAGAGAGAGAGAGAGAGAGAGAGAGAGAGAGAGGACATAAACTTTCTTGTCCCATGTTGGGTCAAGAGACAGAAATACAACGCTCTATGAGGTAAAACAGAGAGGTGAGCTGGAGGAAGAAAGGCCAGAATGTGCTGTTACCCAGACAGGGGTTGGAGATTTTTAAGAAATAAATGTATATTTTTGTGCACTCTGAAATTTCACACAGTAGGTTCTTTGGGGACAATAGGTCCGACTTTGGCTCATGGGCCTAACCATAACTTCAGTCACAGAAAAGCTGAGAGGCAAGATGTATGTCTGAAACACAACAATGAACAGACTTTCTGGTCAGTTATGTATCAGGAACTGTGGTCCAACAGAGCACAAAGTACCATCTCATTTTGTCCCCCACCCCAAGCCTTTAAAGGTTTGACTGTCCCCACTTCACACATGAAGGTTCTGCAGTCTAAAGGGTTTCACAGTCCTGCACAAAGCTTGGTGCTCTACTGGCCATAAGTCACTCTTTGCCTCCTTCATTGCTGTAGAGAGTTTCTGTCAGAGTCAGGTCAACCAGAAAGGGCGTCAGGAGTCACATTCTGTGACCAGGAAGGAGAACCATGGGTGTGTGGGGCTTACTCTCTGTCCCCTGGGCAGACAGTGGCACTGCTTGTTGCCAGTAAGCTTCTTTGAGAAAATAAAACTGGTCATTTATGCTCCCCCCCCCCCCGCCAGCCCCTGTGCCCCTGTGCCTCAAAAAGGTGAGTTATCTTACTATCTTCCACAAGCTGGAATCCAAGAAGCCTGAAAAAAAAAAATGTGGAAGTATTGAAAGCTTGTGTGGTACCAGGTTTCAGAAGGTCCATCAGTATTTCATAAATGAGTAATCTTTCTCCCCAAATGTTTTGAAGCTACTCAGCTACAGTCACGTATCCCTTCCTACTTGATTTTGATTACTTTTTGTGTGTGTATTTCCATAGCTTTGGCCACTGTTTGCACAATTTTGATTGGAAAAAAATATGCTTATCAAGAAGCCTACCCTTATGAAATCAGACATTTAAAAAATTCCTTATTGAGAAATCACAGGAGTATTTTTTAATCACACAATATATTTTACTGTCTTAACTGCACTTTGACCAGTGAACAAAACAAAACAAAAATATTAAGGTGAACCAAGTAAGTTCCTAAGATTCCTTCTCATATTTTGCAATTCTTCGGGTGTACCTTCTTGAAAAAGTACATATCATTTTCCACATTCAGTACTTAAAAAGAGTTCTCCCATTTGTGGAAGATGTAGAAACCAGATGCATCTGCCGTAGCATAAGAGCTTTTGAACCAAGGTCCTGGCTGAACTCACAGCCCAGTCTCAGAAGCATTGCAAACTGCTTGCTTTCTGGCCTGCCATGATGAACTTTGTCAGCACAAGGAGGCCATTTTGATCTGAATCCACCTGGCTATGCATCACCCTCGACTTCCGTTCCTGCCCTCAGCAATATGCGTTGGCTTTGGCATGCATAGGGCCAGGTCCCACCACAATGAAGTCCATTGTTTCATATCAGGCACCTGCACACAGGCTCAAACAATGAGGCCATCCTAACCACCCCGCCTTTCTCCTTGGGGCACTCACTGAGAATGGAAACTTGTTGAGGCCTGGAAGACCACTTTCATAATTAGACTGCTTGGCCAATACTTAACCACCAACATCTCCACGTGAAACTACTCCCAAGTCTTGGATACCTACAAAGCTACAACAGGCAGAGTTAGTGTTGGCTGTCTGATTTCCTTGCTGTGGAGGGCTGCAAAATGCCAAAATTCTGCTGAGACCTCTGAATTGTTTAGTATCCATAAGGGCATAAAAGACCCCTGTGTTGTCCTCAGAACTGTGAAATTATTGTAATGATACCTGATAACATCCCTGGACCAGGTCTTATCGGGTTGGCAAGGACAGAACTCTATGCAGGTCTTCTCTACCAAGGTATTAGTACTAGTATGACAACCCAACTGATTCCAGCTCTCTTTAAAAAAAAAAAATACTTCTTTTTTATTTTTGAGGTCATAATATAATTACATAAATTTTTCCTTCCCTTTGCTCCCTCCAAATCCTCCTTGTGCTCTTTTAAATCCATGGCCTCTCTTTTTCATTAATTGTTGTTGTTGTTGTTATTGCATACTTGTATATGTATATACATATATATTTCTAAATATAACCTGCTCAGTCTATATAATGTTGCTTCTACGTGTGTTTTCAGGGCTGACCATTTGGCATCAGACAATCAATTGGTATGCTTTGTCCTGGGAAAGACTATCCTCCCACTATCAGTATCCTTAGTTGTGTGTAGTTCTCTGGGTAGGGTTGGGACCTCTTTTCCCATTCACTATGGCACGTCCGTTGTTCCCCTAGCTCATCTCATGTTTAGGTAGTCATCTTGGTGAGACTGTACGAGTGTAATTTATGACATTCTTAGGAGACACAGTCTCACAGCAAACTCCCTGACTGTCGGGCTGTTACAATCTCTCTCCCCTCTTCCTCAAAGTTCCCTGAACCTTAGGTTCAGAAGTGAGTTTATTGATGTATCCATCAGGACTGGGCTCCACAACTCTGCATTTTGATTGGTTGTGGTCTTCTGTGATGGTCTCCATCTGTTGCAAAAAGAAGATTCCTGATGAATGGTGGGTGAAGACTACACTTATCTGTGGGTATAAGGACAACATATTTAGAATAGTGGGTCTCAACCTGTGGGTCACAACTCCTTTGGGGGTCCAAAGACCCTTTCACAGGGGTTGCCTTTAGGGTTATCGTGCCAAGCCGGTAATCGTTGTGGTTCAGAGGTGTCGTAGATGGGTAGAACTGTTGGCTGCTTGCCTCCTTTGGAAGTTTTCACGGTACCAGAGGAATTTTCTGAATAATGTCTGAAGTGCATATTGTGTTCAGCAATAGGGACTTAGCTTCCACCTCTTGGGGGCAACTGAGGCCAACAGCAATAGCTCTCGTACAAGCTGACCAACAACTCAAGAGATTCTTGTGCCTGCTGTTGGAGTTTTTATTAAGTGGTCTTTGGCTCTCAGAGGGAGCACTGTCAGCCCAGAAGGGAAAATTCCATTTAAACAATATATGTATATTTGTATAAGACTTAACATGTATTAAAGGGTTTTTTTTTTTTTTTGGTAGTTAATAATGTAATTCCTTATGACTTTTTCAGACATCCTTACTGATACCTTACCTTCCTCTGTAGTTATTTCCCTCTCCAATCCTAATTAGAGCCCTCCCTTTCTCCCATTTCCTTGCTCTCTTTCCCACAGCTCATTGTTCAAGTCTGGGGCTGCCTCTATCTCAGTCCTTAGCTTTCATGAACCTTGCAAGGTCTGCATAAGATACTGTGTGTACTAGGCTTAGCTCCAGCCCTCCTTCAAGGGTATATCCACTTCCACAGCTGTCAACAAGACCATCTCACTGGTATTTGAAACTGTTCCTACCACCACCATTCATTTTTGTTAGCATTGTCTGCTTTGGGGTAACCTCATTACCCTTTTTAAAAATGTGTATTTGAGTGCTTGCATGTATGTACACCACATGTATGTCATTGCTTGAGGAGGCCAGGAGACAGCATTGGATCCCCTGAAGTTATAGATGGTTGTGAGCCACCACGTAAGTGGGTGCTGAGGACCAAACCTGGGTCCTCTGTGAGAGCAGCAAGTGCTCCTAATCACTGAGATGTCTCTTCACCCCCAACTTCATTACTCACAAGAGGATGATTGTGAGGTGGGTAGCTTGGTGGTGGTGTCTAACGTGCTATTAAATTGACTAATTTCTCCACACCAACTTCTTCTAAGCTAGATAGGGAACATGCCAGAAGGGGCTGCCCGAGGGAATGATGTTGCAGGAGCAAGGCCAGTAGAGAAAAGGCAAGGACGCCACAGAGACCCATGTGATCTTCAACAGCACCAGGTACTGTGCCAAGGTGCAAGCTGAGGCAGAACACAGTCGATTTCAGACAAGTGCAGGAACATGAGTGGGACCTTACCAGACCCAGTAGATTTCTGTTCTCACAGAGTCGGGGGCATTCCTGCATTTTCTGGCACAAGGTTTATGTCAAACTTCAAAATAAATCTGTGATTTTTATTGCTCGAAGACTTTACTTCTTTGGTAAGTTATATGTAATTATCTCTGGTGAGCTCCTTAAGTCCTTTCTCAGACTCTGGAGAAACAACATCTAAAATGTAAAATTTTAAAGTTTATAATAAAATATTGATTATCCTAATTTTTCCCTATTCTTGACTATTTACTGCTTCTGAATATTTACAATAATTTTCTTTGTATATTTTTTCTAAGTTAATATGAGTCTTGCTTTTGTGTTTGAGTTCATTAAAGGTAGTCAATCACATTCTAGTTTGTTTCTGTGGCTTTCTCCAAATAATGACAGCTAAGGAGCTTGTCATTTCCCTTTTAACCCTTGCCTTCTTAGCAAGTTGAGGAAAGCACCTTTGTTTAAAAATAAGACTGGATGTCCTTATCTGTGTCTTCCCTCTGTAATCGGACCATGTAGCTGGTAGATGATGAAACAGCTTCAATATGGTTTCACAAATGAAAGTTCACAGCTAATGGGATGGCTAAGCATATGCCCATATAATAGTCCAATTTCTGCCTTTTCTTAACATCCCAGTTTACATGAAATTCTTCATCAAACAGGAACCAAACTCCTTCTGTTATAGAAATATCAATTCTACTTAAAAATATATTTATATTTCTACATATACCATGTGTGTTGGCTGTTTTGCTTGTATTATGTTTGTGTACCACGTGTGTGCCTGGTGGGCCAAAAAGGGTGTTGGATTCCTTGGAAACAGAGATGCAGACAGTGACCAGCAGCCATCTTGTGGTTGTTGGGAATCCAACACAAGTTCTCTGCGAGTGCAACAAATGCTCTGAACGGTTGAGCCATCCCTCCAGCCTGTTCTTACTCTTGATCCCAGCACCATCTGCTACATAGTAAGTCTTTAAAGGGGACTATTTGAAAATGCTGAATAATTTACATCTTAAAAACACGAGGCGGTGGGTTTTGTTATTATTACAAAACATATCAGGAAAGAGTTTAAATGGGTTGGGTATTGGACTGATTTTTTTCTTCTTAATTTTAACTTGTTTTTTTTTTTGTTTTTGTTTTTGTTTTTCGAGACAGGGTTTCTGTGTAGCTTTGCACCTTTCTTGGAACTCACTCTGTAGACCAGGCTGGCCTCGAACTCACAGAGATCCTCCTGCCTCTGCCTCCTGAGTGCTGGGATTAAAGGTGTGTGCCACTACCGCCTGGCCTTAACTTGGTTCTTAGCATAATAAGATTCCATTCTTGTAATTTCCCTTATTTATTTCTCTGGACAAGTAATATTAAAAAAGCACATTAGTTTTACACTATCAGAATTTCGCAAAAATGTGAGAAAGAATAATTGAGAGAAACATACATGGTAGTTCAAGGTGGATTTGACACAAGATTCTGGTTTTTTTCTAGAAGATTCTCTGTCCTCTGCATCTGTGGAGCAAAGGGCTGCTGGCACAGGTGGTGGGCCCCATGGTACTCTGGGCTATAAATGAGGCATGCTCCCCACACTTCCCTCAAGGGCTATGCTCTTGTGGTGGACATTTCCATGAAGCATCAAGCCTCATAAAACCTTTACTCATGAACCATATATAGCTCTCAGCTGCTACTGTTTACATGACTGTCCCCTCCAG